>NW_012267268.1:1351832-1358845 GCF_000151885.1 Dipodomys ordii | reverse complement strand
TGGGACCTATGTTTCTTTGGGCCAGGCTTACTTCACTTAATATAATTTTTTCCAAGTTTTTCCATTTCCTAACAAATGTGGCAATGTCATTCTTTATTGTAAAAATACTGTATGGAAGGGTTACAGTCACATGAGCAAGGTAATGATTACATTTCCTATCAACCATTGTTGCCTCCTCTTTTGTTTTTTCCCCTAAATACATATTACATTACCTTTCTATAGCAACTTAAAGTTAATAAAAATAAATTACAAAGTGTAGACAGAGTGGCCCAACACTGTAATTCTAGCTACTGATGAGGTAGACCTCAAGAAAATGAAGTTCAAGGCCAGGCCAGGAAGACAGTTTCTGTGATCTCATTTTAATCAATAAAAAGCTGGATGTGAGGGTACATGCCTGCCATGTTAGCTACATGAGATGCATAAATTGCAGTTCAGGCAGGCTCTGCCATAAACATAAGACCCTATGGAAAACTAAGTAAAGTGAAAATGGTTGTGGGTATGTCTCAGGTGATAAAATGCCTAGCCAGTACAAGGCCATGAATTGAAATGCTTGAACCCTGCAAACTGAAAACAAAAATGAAGTAGAATATACATAAAACCCTGTTCATTTTCCAAGGATAGCTTAAAAACTCCAACTCTAATAACTGAAATGAACCAAAAATTTCAAATATAATGGGTTAATGCACAAAATAGACAGTGATAAATTTCAAAGTATTTGAATATTATTTGTAATAACAGAAAACTAGTTTGTTCTGATATGGAGAATGTCAAAATAAGTGTTGATTTGCAATCAAATATGCTCATCCAGATTTAAACATATCATTATTTACCTATGAATATGTTTTCTCTTTTAGAAATGTTCTCATTTTTTGGTCACAAATGTAATTATTTTGAGAAACAATTTAAAAAAATGAAGGTCTAGAAATAAAATAAAATGCAAAGTCACCAAACCTATAGAAGTATAGTAAGTGCTATGAGTTGTGGCTCAAAGGTAGAATGCTTATCTAACAAGTGAAAAGCTCTGAGATCCAACTCCATTGTCATAATAAATATAAACAAATAATAAATAAATGATACATGAATATTAAAAATAATATACTTAATACAAATTAAATTAGTCTTTCAATTAATTGTAATCCTGTTGATGTGATTTCAAGAAATTTGGACAAAAACTATGCTAGTATAAAAAATAACTCATTGAAGATAGGTAAGAACTTTCTCAAGATGATAGTGAAATAAAAAAAAACTAGAGACTTTGTAGCTAGGAGAATGAAATCAAGCCACTCTTGCAGAGCTGAGGCCCTGAATATGGATTTTAATATGTCTAATTTTCCTCTTTAAAATATAACATCAATGCCCAGAAGCAAGGATGGTAGAAGGTATAAAATGATTATCACACTTGTCTCCTTAATGACACAAGATAAGTGTGCAACAAATCTACATTTCTTCTTGTATAATCTTCCTTTAAAATAGATGCCAAGAGGGAAGGGGAATAATGCACAGGGAAAGAAGCTACAGAGAAATAATCTTAACACAAAAAACTATTATTCACCTACATTTATTTATAATCCAATCAATAGTAGAGTTGATACATTTTGATTCATGCATGAAATATTAAGCAGAAATGAGAACCAATTTATAATCTTAGCTACCAGGATGCTGAAATATGAGAATTGTGGTTCAAAGCCAGCCTGGGTAGGAAAGTTTGTGAGACTCTTATTTCCAACTAACCACCAAAAAGCCAAAAATGGAGATGTGCTCAAGTGTTAGAAAGCTAGCCTTGAGGAAAAATGCTCATGGATAACACCCAGGCCCTGAGTTCATGCCTATCTCTGGCATGCACATGTGTGTGCACATACACACACATACACAGAATTGAGAAGTGTCAATGAAGCTATAACTATTGAAAACCATAAATAAATGTTGTAAATATTTCACTGAGCAAGAGGAATACAAAGATGTACACTTCACTCAATTTATTATATAAAGTAAAAAGCCAGGCCAAAAAAAATGTAAGCTCCTAAAATTTAGAGAGCAATGGTCTACCCTGTAGAAATACAAGGCTTTCATTGTTTTAATCTTGATGATGGTGTTGTGGATGTGTTCAGTTTAGAAAATTCATCAGATTCTCAAAGATGGATACAAAAGCCAGGGACACATGGTTGTGAGAATCTTAATTAAAAAGTATTTGATCCTTTTTCATGAATGGTGATTTTTGTAAATCTTTGCTGAATTGTAAGGAACTGTTCCTTAGAGGTCTTCAGTGTTAAGTGTGCATTGGAATCACCTAGAAGTCTTCTATAACTAGATTTCCTATATAACTAGATTTCAGAGCCCTGTACTAGACTTCTGCTTCCAGGAGTCTAGACTATGACCCATGTATTTCGAATAAGTTCCACCCTACTCTGACTTGTCACAAAATCTATACATTGAAAATCATTGCTCCAAAAACAGTTTCAATACTGATCACATTAGACAAGTTTTGAAAAATGCCTTCTATATTGTCAATAATAAAGCTTACTAAACATCAGATGTCCCAAGCTCTTGGGTACACATCTATAACTCCAGCTCCTCAGGAAGATTAATCCTGTTCACCTTATTTTATCCAAAGCAAAAAGTAACTGAGGCACCATCTCAACCAATAAGCTGAGCATCGTGGTAAATATCGAATTTGGACAGGAGAATTGTGGCCCACACCAATCCCATCAATAGGCAAGATCCTAGTCAAAAAGTTAACTAAAACACAAGAGCTAGGACATAGATCTAGTGGAAGAGCACTTACCTGGCAAGCATTATATTCAGAGTTAAACCTCCAGAAGAGAGAGAGAAAAGGTGGGTGGACAGGGAGAAGAAGAAGAAGAAAAAGGAGGAGGAGGAGCAGGAGAAGGAAGAGGAGGAGGAAAAAGTAGAGGGAGAGAGGGGAGGAGAGGAAGTTAAAGAAGGAGGGAGAAATGGAGGGAAAGAATGGAAGTTGTAAAGTTTAAAGGAATACATGTGAAAACTTCAGGACAATATGGTGCAGTATATATTTTAACAAAGCCCTTATTTTTCTCTCTAGTATTCCCTTGTCTAAAGTCTTGGAAATCTTCAGTAGGTAGAAGAAACCATTTAACTTAAATCCATTACTCTTCAACCTGGGTGTACATTACAATCAGCTGGTGAGTTTTTAAAACTATGAAGTTTAAAGTATACACTAGAATTTTATCAGCATTTCTGCAGATTAGGACCTAGCCATGAACATTTTACAGAACTCTCCTGATGAACATAAGGTACAGTAATGATTTGAGTATTCCAGTAGAAACTGTAAGAGGTAGTAAATGTATTGATTTAAAATCACTAAATTAAGAGCAATTCATGACACAATATAATGATTATACAACAATATACCAATCAGCATTACTACTGATTCTATGGTATGTCAACATGCATGCATCTATTTAGTAGTCATAGTATATGCAATCTGCCAATTTAACAATTAGTTTTTCTTGAAGATATGGACCATATTCTGCCAGGACAGGAATATAACATGACAGCTATTACTGAAGGAAAGTGAAAATCAATACAATCATTTGGACAAGTAGTTTCTCAGTAGATGAGCCTTAACATGTACACATCAGGATTTTTACCTCATAGGATATACAAAACAACTAATTCAAAGTAACACCAACAAGTTACTTATAAAACCTAAAGCTAGTTTTGAGCCTAAGAATTACCTCAGTGGTAGAACACTGGGCTGGGAGCTCAATACCTTGGGCCCAATTCCTAAACTGAGGGCAGGGCTACAGAAATCAGAGATATGGGAGCGGATGAAACTAAATTCTGAGTAGAAATCTGGGGTCAAAAAACCCTCCTGATCTGTAATTGGGAAGTAGATTCTTAGGTATGGACACCAAAGTCATATGCAGCAGAGGAACCAAGTAGAGAAATCAGACCATTAAAACTTTAAGAAATGTGTGCATAAAAAGACGTCTTTTGAAAAAAGGAAAAAAAGACTATCTACAAGTCAGACAAAAATATTTGTAAATACCATATTTGGCAAAGGTTTACTATCCATAAAACAAAAATTTCTCAAAATCAACCATGAAGAGTCCAAAACAGATGCATATTCTGAAAAAAAATATAAAATCAGTAACAATTCCCTCATCACCACTTAGGAACAGTTACTCAATTCTTGTTATTCATTTGCATAATTTTCTTATTCAAAGAATGTATATAAGCTTGAAACAAGTAGTTCCCATTTGTAATCTGAGCTACTTAGGAGTATGAGACCTGGGAGGATTGTCACAGCAAAGTTTGTGAAACTCCATGTACAATTAGCCAACAAAAATGCTGGGCTGAAGGAATATCTCAGATCATAGGATTCTCTCAGAGTAAGCAAGCAGAATAAAAGTATGAAGCCCTGAGTTCAAACCCAATACTGATTAGGAAAAAAATAGATGTAAGTTTGGTCATATAGTCAATCAGATCTGAGATCGGCTTTTAATTCTATTTTATTATTAATCTAATCTATTTTTAGTTTTTGGTGGGTAGTTGTACAAAGAAGTTGCCATTCAACAGAATAGTTTAATAATACAGTGCCTGTTGATCAATCTCAGTCCTTTTAATCTTCTCATCACCCCTCCCATCTCACCATTTGCCTCACTTTTCTTAAGTTTTAGATTATATATTGAATTTGTTTGCCATTTAACAAAGCAATTTATATATACAATGCATTTTGATCTGGGTCACCATTCAACAGCTTCATTCCCTTTCACCTACCCTTTTCCTTATTTTTCTCATTCCTGTGCCATATACAATGCATTTTTGCCTGTATTCCATTCATTTCACCTATTCATTCTTCTATTCTCTTCTCTCACTCCCCACTCCCCCTTTGCAAGTACCCATTTATTAGTACTCATTTTGTTAGGGTTTGACTTAAGTTCTCTAAAGCATTATACTATTTGTGTTCTCTATAGATTCTATTTTACTTCATTTAATTCATTTATAACCACTTGGATGCCACCCAGTGTACTTACTTGTAGATTTATAGGCACAAACTAAGTAGAAAGACCACAGAATAGGGAAGTTACCAGCTACCCAACAGATGAGGATCTAATATCCAAAATATAAAAATTACAGCTCACAAAACTGAGAAACATCAAAAGATACCATCCCAAATAAACAACTTAATAAATGGACTAATGGCTTAAAGAGAGTCTTCTCAGAAGAAGTAAATATGGGCAATAGACATATGGAGAAATGTTCATCATCTCTGGCCATAAAGAAAATACATATCAAAACAACATGATATTCCACCTTATCCTCATTATAATAGCTAGTATCAAGAAAACTAACAATAACAAATTCTGGTGGGGAAGTCCCTGAAAGGGAACTTTATTATACTGTTTGTGGGAATTAAAATTTGTTCAATCACTCTGGAAAGCAGTGTAGAAGTTCCTCAAAAGACTAAACACAGAGCTTCCCTATGATCCAGCAATTCCACTTCTGGGCATCTATCCAATAGAACAAGAAAAAAGATACACTAAAGCCACCACCACAACCATGTATATTGCAGCATTATTTCCCATAGTCAAGATATGGAATCAGCCCAAATGTCCCTCAATATATGAATGTATCAAAAATGTTGTATATATACACAATAGAATTCTATTCATCCATCAGAATGACAGGTTTTTAAAACTGAACATTATTCTGACATTGTCCCAAGTTCTTCCACAAGTCAAAACATTATTTCTTTTTACTTATGATGTATATGCTATTGAAAGGTTCTGCACAGTTTAACCAACTACCTACAAAAGAACATTTGGGTTACACTGCAGCTACAAAAACTAAACTGCTGTAATTTTTGTGTTTAGGCTTCTGAGTGAAAGTAAGTTTTCATTTCTTCAAGAAAAATGTCCTGAAATGAGTTTGCCAGGTTGGATGATAGTGCATGTTTAGTTTGTAAAGAGACTACCAAGAAATCACCCAAAGTAGGCAAACCATTTTACATATTTCCAGTAGTAATGTTGAAGATTCTCTCAATGCATGCTGTAATTTAATGCTATCACTAATTCTTTACCTTTAGCCATTTTATAGGTATGAAGTTATAACTTGTTTCCAATTGATGCTGATGATACTGAAGTATTTATAGTCATTTGAACAACCCCTTCAATGAAATCTCCTTTTATATCTGGGACTATTTTTTATTGTATGATTGCTTTGTTGTTGCTTTTAAGTGTTTAAAGAGCTGTTTGCAAAAGAATATTGGTATTGTCAAATATGTAATTGGAAATATTTTCTTTTATACTATTGTTTCTATATTCATCCTCATTGTAGGGTCTTTCACACAAAACTAAATACTTGTTCCTTTCATGGGCTATACTTTTGGGGAAAAATTTGGACTTTACTTTTAGGGAACAATTTAAGAAATTTCTCCTTGGTCCCAGATCTGAAGGTAATTTTTCATGTGTTTATTTCTCCCTAAAGGTGTCAGATTTACAGTTTATATTTAGATGCATGATCCATTTTGAGTTTGGATTTCTTTATGGTATAAAGCTAGAACCAATACATTGTTCTGTTTTATTTTTTATCATACTTTCTCTTGTTTCTTTTGCCTTTTTATTGGCATACATTAGATGTACAAGGAGGAATTCATCTCATTCATCCTCTTCTTTTGCTTCTCTCCTCCCTCTAACACAACCTTTCATAAAAAGATTGTTTTATTTCCTGTCATTCCTTTTATTATGACAAGTAACATGTAACAAAAAAGGCTTTCATCATGGTATTTCAGATGTGTATATAGTACATCTTAATCAGAATAAACTTCACTATTACTTTATATTTACCTGACAATCAATGCAATTGATCAGCAGCTTTTGTGAAGGTTCCTTATGTTATTTTATATAAAGCTGCACATATAACTGCAATTGAAGTTATTCACCCTTCATTTATCTTTTCCCCTTGTTCTCCATCCCTCATTCCATCAAACAATTCCATAATTAGAATCATATATTCTAATACACACACACACA
>NW_012267268.1:1329202-1351727 GCF_000151885.1 Dipodomys ordii | reverse complement strand
GAGAGAGAGAGAGAGAGACAGAGACAGAGACAGAGTCAGAGAGAGACAGAGAGAGAGACAGAGAGAGAGAGACAAAGAGAGTGTATAGGGGCTTGAACTCAGGATCAAGGTGCTGTTCTAGAGATCTCTACCACTTGAACTACAACTCCACTCAGACTTTCCTGCCCAAGCTGGCTTCAAACTGAGATTCTTAGATTTCAGCCTCCTGTGTTAGCCACCAATGCCAGGCTCTTACACCATTTTTGAAAACACTATCTTTCAGCTCCTGAACTACTTTTGAAACTTTTCTAAAAATTTTGGACACATTGTCAGATTGAGTTCCATATTCTGTTCCATTGAGCTATTTAATTTATCATCAATCCTGTTCTGATTACTCTTCCTATATAAATCTGCCTTTAAATTCATCCTGAGCTTAAGATAATAGTCATTTCCTTTTTCAATTCTTCAGATAAAAAATGTTACTTTTAAAACTCCTTACTACATTTTAATATTTTAACTTAAAAGCCAACAGTTTTATTTAAATAATAGAATTTCCAAAATCTACAAGTTAATATAATCCAGGGAAGAGGATATGGATTGAGGCTATGCTACAAAATGGGAAAAGATTATATTGACCAAAATAGCTCTACTTTTGTCAGGGTAAATTAATTATTTTAAATAAAACTATAAAATATGTAGCAAAATTTGTATATTCCAAAAGGCTAAAATCATCAAGTAGCAGGTCTTCTGAACTGTGAAATTTCATGTGTTCAAATGCTTCCCAAGCATTATATGAGGCTTCCTGCCTGAAGTCCATAAATTTTTATTGTCTGTCTTAAAGCTCATAAACTTTCTTGAATGGTTTCCAATCATTTATTCTCTACAGAAACTAATCTGCAGAATTGCCTTTCTAACACTTACTTTGTTTTTGAACTGTGCAAATTATATCTTTGTACAAAATACTCAACAACTGTACATATTGTTTCAATTCTGCTCTCAAGTGGACATGCAATAATGAAACACTAATTGTAATTAGAATGTGTTAGTTGTTCAGAGTTTTTTTTTTGCTGGTCCCACTGTAGAATTTTATGACAGAAAACCTTATATTCAAATACCACCCAATAAGAATCCATGACTAAACCAGAAACATCTTTTTGCATCATTCTCTTCCCAGATCCACACTGCAGCTCAGCATGAAGCCAGGAGGAATGTCTAATTTACATGCCCATGAACACACACACACACACACACACACACACACACAAAGTATAGCAAAGATAAGCCTGAGAATGTCACAAATTCTGATTCATCTGACACATTTACTAAAGGCATTTAAGAAATTATTCCAGTTATCCACTATCAGGTATCAAAGAATAGATATTGCTTCCAAACCTCTATGCAACATAGCCATCAGTGTCCCTATGCAGTGACTGGATAACACTAAAATTTCTAGGTTGGCAGATGTCTAAGATAAAATGATGAACTGTCACCTAATGTTTTTCTTGGTGATCCCACCAAGAAATAATTTCTCACAGAGGAGCATTCCTTTACCTGTTTGACATCATATGCCAGAAGGACGTACTTTAAATCTGGTGACACTGAATATCTAGATGCTTTGAAAGTTACCTAGGAAGAAAAAAAGAATGATTACTAAAAGAGACTAAATAACAGAAATCAACATGCATTTGGATATTTGAAATTATTAATATGAAATATATTTAAGATATCTTTATATATTCAATCATATTTGTATATACTTTTATTTATATTATATATTTAGCTTTATATTTTATATAATTATATTTAATTATATATTTCATATACCTATTAAAATTATTGCATTTCTAATCACAAAGCCTCTAAAATGAGCATGTCATTCTTTTTTGTTTGTTTGTTTTTTATTGTGAAAATACCATAAAGAGGGGTTACAATTACATGGGCAACATAATGAGTACATTTCTTATCAAGCATTGTTGCCTCTTCCTTTGTTTCCCCTTCCCATCCCTTCCCATCTCCTCCTCTCACCCTCCCCCAGTCCAAGTAAAGTTCGTTTTTGGACATAACGTCTTGTACATCTCATTGTTGCAATGGGTCCGCCTGTATCCCTATTTAAACAGTTTGTTTTTTCCCTTCCCCTCCACAAATTATACCAACATCAAATTCAGTGAAAACAGGGCTTATACCATGGGGGAGGGACATACAAAGCAACAAAGAAATCATCTTATAAATATATTAGAAACAATCACATGAAAGAAAAAATATTTGAATACTTATCTTGGGGTTCATTTCACCTAACATCAACTTATCTGACCTTTTTTGCTTGTCTCAGACATATATTAGTTATTGCAAATAAGGGAAACCATGAGACCTATGTTTCTTTGGGCCTGGCTTACTTCACTTAATATAATTTTTTCCAAGTCTTTCCATTTCCTAACAAATGGGACAATGTCTTTATACTATACATTGGCATATGTACAGATGTATGTTTGATTATAAAGAGGCAGACTAATATTTGGAAGTTATTAAACAGTCATAGGAAAAGATTCAGAAGGAAAAATTTCAGTATAGATTTCTATATACTCTTCCTTAAAGACTAATAATTTTATTATGAAAAAATAAAAGCATATTGAAATTCCTAAGAAGCTGGAATGCTTTTATATTTTCATGTTGGATTAATCAAAAGAAAAAAGATATCAACATTCTGTGTCATGATTTTCTGTGTCTGTGCTTTTATGTTTTTAAGAGTTGATTATTTATATTTAATGACGACACATTAAAGGAAGACTCTCTTTGAAGGAAATTCCCAGAGTAAAATAGATTAAAACACAAATATATAACTGATTCTTTTGATGCCAGACAGCAACTATAATAATCCTGTGCCGGACTGATTTTGGAGCCTACAATTTAACAATTGAACAGAATTGGTAATGGAAGGAATTTAATACATAATGAAAGTGAAACACATGAAGGGACAGATGACTTTGGGGGACATGGCAGTATTTGTCTAATGCACGTTTGAAAATAAGATAAGCAAGTTGGGTTGACACATGATCAAAACACTAAAAATTACAAACAAAATCAAAATGCATGAGCATCTTAAGCAAACTACAAAGTTTTAATAGCAAACATGTACATCTTAATTTAGGTCAATAGCCACAGGTGTTTACCAAAAAACAGAAAAGGGTAAAATCAGTTTCTGCTTTCTTTGCTTACTTCCCTCTTTCCCTCCGCCCTCCTTCCCTTCATTTTCCAAACCACAATGGCTAACATAGAATCTTAAGTTATTAATATATAGAAGGTTTCAGTGTTGTTTATGGTCTTTGTCCATGTCTCTTGACAGACAGTGCAAAAACCCTTGGATTTTCTGTTTGTTGTTGTGTTTTTTTTTTGGCTCCGGTCGTGGGGCCTGAACTCTGGGCCTGGGTGCTGTCCCTCAGCTCTTCAGCTCAAGGCTAGCGCTCTACCACTTGAGCCACAGCACCACTTCTGGCTTTTTTCTTTTTGCTTATGTGGTGCTGAGGAATCGAACCCAGGGCCTCAGGCATGTAAGGCAAGCACTCTACCACTGAGCCATCTTCCCAGCCCCAACCCTTGGATTTTCTAAGCAATAAATGTATCTTCTATCTCTCAATGCAAACTTTTCAATCATACTTGAATTTATGACAATGACACATGAGTAAAGTAAAGAGATGGGGCTGATTTAGAGCTTCAGATTGGCTAGTTAGCAAATCAGGTCAACCATGTGAAAATAGGTTTAGAGCCTTTAATAGAACCCCAAGGTTTGAAAGGGGAGTTTTAGTTCAATCTTGTTTTTAGTGATTTAAAAATCAAGCATGTGGGCAGGGAATGTGACTCAGTGGTAGAGTGCTTGCCTCACATGCATGAGACCCTTGGTTTGATTCCTCATCACCACATACACAGAAGAGATATCCACTAGGAATACATCGCACCTGCAATGGTCCCTTGGTGTGTATTAGGTGGGCAAATTTTGTAAAGAACACATTAATACGAGCTAGAAAGTGAATCAGTGGTAGTGTGCTTGCCTTGCATGCATGAGGCCCTGGGTTCAATTCTTCAGCACTATATAAGCAGAAAAAGACAGAAGTGGTGCTGTGGCTCGTGGTACAGTGCTAGCCTTGAGTGGAAGAGCTCAGGGACAGTACCCAGGCCCAGAGTTCAAGCTCCATGACCACAAAAAAAAAAAAAACAAGCATGCCTAATATAACACATTGACATAAAAACATCAAAACAAAACATCATGTTTTGAGGGTTGAGGGAGAATTCTAGGTTGGTCAATATACCAATGTGCTGGTCAGGTGATGTTCCCTCAACTGCAAAGTCAGAGGCTCCTATCTTCACAATCCATCTAAGTATTACCCTGCCTACATATTTATCAGTCTCAAGGCCTGTAATATGCAGCCCAAGTCAAAAGAGGGGGCTTTTGAGGAATTGGGCCCCTTAATCTGTGTAAGAATTGAAATATAGGACACTCTATTTGTATTATTAAAAGAACAAAATTACAAGCTATTTTCTGTATGCTAATTGGCTTTAATTTTAATTGTGTGTCATTTAATTTTACAAACTAGAGTATGCAATCTGATAGTCTGAGCAGGGGAAATTGTATTCAAACACAGAAAAGAAGAATGAAAACTCAGCAGCTTGGCTATTTCAAAGTTACTTTGCTTATAAAGCAGATTCAGAGATGAAACAATAGAAAACCCAGTTAATATCAGGTAACTTCATGTTAACTTTTATGCGTTATGGACTAATACAGGGAGGGCATCATTATAATGGCAATTGAACTGTCTTTTTGGAAATTTTATTTATCTCTTATTTCTCCTGATTTGATGGAAGGTCAAATAAACAAGCTAGTTTTTGATGAATATTTTAGCACAGATTACACCATTTTATTTTTATTGTATTTGCTTGTGTGTGTGTGTGTGTGTGTGTGTGTGTGTGCATGCACATGTTCATGCTTATACTGGGCTTGAACTTAGAATCTGGGTGCTGTCTTTTACTGATCCTTAGAGGTCAGTCTCCTGAGTAGCTACCATTATGGATGTGAGTAACTGATGCCCAGTCATTTTGATTTTTACTCAGATTTCAAGTTAAGGACCTGAGTACACAACACAGTTCCAAGATTATTTTTCCCCAGTCATGAGGCTTGAACTCTGAGTCTGAGCTCTTTAGCTCAAGGCAGGTGTTCTACCACTTGAGCCACAGCAACACTTTTGGTTTTCTGATGGTTAATTGGAGATAAAAACTCAAATGGACTTTCCTGCCCAGGCTGGCTTTGAACTGTGATCCTCAGATCTCAGCCTTCTGGGATTATATGCATAAGCCATTGGTACTCAGCTTCTGAAATTTGTATTTATTATTATTGAAGAATTGTTGTTGGACCAGATAGGTAGTTAATCCCTGACCAGAGATAAACAATGAGCACAGTGGATAATCAACTGGCAACGATAAGTATAATGCTTTATACAATTGGTGTAAAGACATTTTAGAAATCAAGGTGATCATTGGTAATAATTACTTTCAAAGTTTCTCATTTTCATTTTTTTAAAGATCCATTTCAACCACATGTCAGTGGCTCATGCCTATAATTTTATATACTCAGGAATCTGAGATCCACAGGATTTTGGTTGGTGGCCAACCCCAGCAGAAAAGTCCATGAGAGACTCATTCTCCAAAATAATAAGAAAAATGCTGGGGTGGAAGTGTGCCTCATGTGGTAGGGTATCAGCAGACCAAGTGTGTAGAAATAAATAAATAAACTCATTTAAACAATGAAAAGAACAAGAAGTTTAGCAGATGTAATTTATTCACCATGTATAATATAATCTTCAGGTTGCTAAGAACTTCTTAGTTCCTAATGTTCCTTGGGGTAATCTGTGAGATAGGTACCTTCATCTCTTCTCCTCTTTGCCATTAACTTATTGTATATTGGAATTTTATAGAAATTGGTCTGTGGGGACCGAAGGTAAAATTGAAGATACAAGGTCATCCCTCCCAGCATTACAGAGGTAGATGTACTATTCCTGAAAGGTATTACTCAGGAGACAGAGGCCTATTATCAGTTAAAAAAAAACAGTTAAGAGGACATGCCATCATTTCTGTCCTATGGGAGCTAGGAAAGTAGTTCATAGCTCTTAAACCTGTCTCAAGGTCAAAGAAAAACAAACATAACAAGACAGTCAAAGAAGACTACCTTTCATATGCCTCACATTATCTTATCAACATGATTTTTTTCTTTCTTTTTCACTTTTTCTTTGTAAAAAGCTTCCCTCACTGAAGTCTGATTTATTTAAAGGAACTCTTATCTCCTTGTTCTCCTTCAACCCCATGTGATATTCTTCACACAAATTAACTTCACACTTTCACAGGTGCCTCTGTGCCTCAGGTAACAACATTTTAGTCTCTTTTACAGTTCCTACAATTATCCAGTCTGGCACTTTATTAATTATCACTATACTCCCTCCAGCTTATGGCAGCAGTACACAATCTGGGAAACTCTCCAAATACCTTTTCAGGGGCCCACAAAGCTAAACGGTCCCAGAATTTAGTGAGGGATTTGCAGGTCAGTGGTGCTGTACAGAGATTCACTGGAGATACAATGTAAGAGACACACTCTGAAAGATTCAGGAATGCTGAGTGTCTTAGGAAAATTCCTCTTAGTATAAACCATTAATGTTATCATCCATTGCATTTGGGAAAGTACTGTTTTCCAGAAGCCACCAAGAGACCCTTTATTAACACTGACCCAATGAAGGCAGCAATACCTTTGTGGTTGAGTCTCAGTGTGATTTGTTTTCAAATTAGTGTTTTTGGAGGATGATTGCTACCAATAATGCTATCATATATATATGTATATATATATATATGTGTGTGTGTGTGTGTGTGTGTATGTGTGCATGCATGTGTGTCATATATATATATGTGTGTGTAATACATATATATGTATGTATATATACATATATATTAAACCACTTAATTACCATTGAAATGAAAAAAATGCAGAAAAGGATTCTACATATGTATATGCTGTTATATTCATCTGGGATGTGTAGCAGTGCATATTTCACTCCAAAGTCCAGCGGGCTTTACTTCTGTATTACCTCTGACTCAGAGACAAAGAGGATTGAGCAGATGAAAAAGCATGCGCTTGGTTTACTAGACCAAGTAAGGAAAACAATACATCCGGTTATGTTGGAAAATACAATATGCACTCAGCAATTTAGGAGCAAATTATAGTGCCACATTAGTTTGTGTTATTTCATTCTCTCCAAACTCACGAACTGAATACTCACCATGCGGCAAGTACTGTGGTAGCCATTGTACTTACAGGTAAAAACACAATTGGAAAACCATGTCCACTATATTATTTGTATCTATGCCAATTCAGCAGTGAAAGAGAAGCATAGTGATCAAGTAAGAGGTCTCTGTAGTCCTTGGTGGAGAGGCACCCAAAAGTAAATGCCTGCAGGTACTAGCCATAAAGGGCTATAACATACCAGCTGGGTAAGAGTTGAGGACACATGGAAGAGGAGCCCTTTGATTACACATAATCATTGTCTCATAGGAAAATATAAACTCAGGGTTGCTTTTTCCTCTTTATTTTCTAGAAGTTAGAAATCAAGACCAAAAATAAGTATTGATTTCTGGATCATAACACGTTCCTCTTATATACAGAGTCTATTTTTCCTAGGGTTTGGTAGATTGTTACATTTTGCTAAAATCATAATTGCCATAAGGATGAATGAGGGAGAGGACAATGCCTTGAAGTTTTAAATACAAAACCCTCCCCCTTTCTTAAATTTGATGATACTGTTAGTGATGAAACTTTCACTAAAAGCATTTGCAGGAAAATGTGAGACACCATTATGGATTTTCATTAATATTTCTGTACACATTATTACACATGGATAGCATGGGTATAGCAGATCACTCTTTTTGTTTTATTTACTTTTATGGGGCAGTACCAGAGGTTGGGGATTTACCTCAGGGCTCTTTATGTATGTTTAGCAGTTAGTCTTACCACTTAAGCCATATCTGTAACCCCTTCTACTTAGTTGTTTTCGAGATAGGGTGTCACTTTCTGCCCACGGCAGCATAGACCATGGCCATACTCTTTAAGCTGCCTCATGGTAACTGGGATGACAGATGCACATACTGAACTCTTTCACCTGGGCTGGGCTGGAACCATGCTGGTCACTATTTTGACAAATGGTAGATCTCATGCCATATTGAGCTCATGATGCCAAATAGGAGGCATTAGTGTCCATCCAGAATTGCAAGGTCAAGAAATGAAGGAAGAAGCAGGGGTAAAACAGAAGAGGACTTTTGAGAATTGGACACACAGGAGAAATAAAAACCAAAAACAAAAATAAAAAAACAAAAAAAACAACTTTTGGACAATGTTTGAAAACAGAGAAGGAAGCCAGGCACCGGTGGCTCACATCTGTAATCCTAGCTACTCAGGAGGCTGAAATCTGAGGATTGCAGTTCAAAGCCAGCCCAGGCAAGAAAGTCCGTGAAACTCTAATTTCCAATAAACCACCAGAAAGCCGAAAATGGTGTTATAGCTCAAGTGGTAGAGTGCTCACCTTGAGCTGAAGAGCTGAGGGACAGCACCCAGGCCTTAAGCTGAAGAGCTCAGGGACAGCACCCAGGCCCAGAGTTCAAGCCCCATAACCGACGACAAAAAAAAAAAAAGCAAAAAACAATAAAACAGAAAAGGAAGAACCTATATAAAATATTAATTTTCAAGTTGTTAACCCTGAAAGAAAATTGCCACCTTAACCCTTGAGGGAATGACAGAAAAAATAGTTATTAAAAATTAAAATTGTAAGCTTTAGTTATGCTGTAGTGCAAAGACTCTAAAAGATATCTGGTAGGAAATGCTTGGGATTTGCAAATAAAAGCCTGGGTGTAAGAGATTTATCTGTAAGCAGTTAGAATGTTTTAGATGGACACTTAATGTGTAATGCAAATCCATCCCTTTACATAATAAAAGGCAAAATCCCTCAACTGAGGTGCTTTGAAGGATTGGTCACTAACACTACAGATATCTTTAGCATTATTTGCTCTTTTATCCTTTAAATCTACAGGTTGGCTTTTTCCTGTGAATGTGTTCCATACCCGCCCTTGCTATAATAAATTATCTTCTCCATTCTACCTATTCAAATTGTATTTCCCTAACATTTAATTCTAAGACTCCTACTTTAAGTCTTTCCTCCACTCTTAGCTTAAGTGCTTCATCTGACCTCACATGTATATTATTATTCATCTAACAATTGATCACTGCATCGTGATCACACTTCTAGGTTGTTTGGAACTGCAATTTACATCTTTTATTGCCACAGTAATGTCCCTATTAAGAGCCTTCACTGCAATGATTCACTTTTGTCAGAAACATTATAACTAGAGGTGGAAATAGGATAATGATGGTGTTCTAAGATGTCAGATATTAAAGATCATGGCAAGAAATCATTAAACACAAACTGAAATGTCACAAGTGCCAGAAAATATAAAATATGCATTGCCATGACTCGAGGCTGAGAAAGCACTGGGAGAGATGAGTTGATGATGTGATTAAAATTAACACAGTAGATAGGAAAGACTCCTGTGCCCTAAAGTTTGGAAATGACAGAGGCAGAGGGACTATGAGGAGAGAATGAGTATTACTCCAGATTTCTGGAATAAGCTTTGGTGATATATATCTCTACAGATATATATCTTGTAATATATAGAGAAAATGAGATATCTATCTATTTATCTATAAATCTATTATATGCATATATATTCTAGATTTTTGAAGTAAGCCTTTGATAATATACATCAATTTCTACATCTATCTATCTATCTATCTATCTATCTATCTGGATTTTGGAAATAGATAGATAAATAGCTATTTATCTCCAAATAGAAACAAAGATTCAAATATTCAAATATCTATAGACATATATTAATTTATAGATAGGTAGGTAGGAAGATAGATTAGAAAACATCATTATTGCTTGAGCTAATAACCCTCTAAATTTGAATATGTACACACATATATAAACATAAGAACATAGGTCCTTAGGAAGCCTATGAGCTTTTTTTCTTGCCTCTTTAACCTCCACCCCATTATCCCTTCTTCACACATACCAACATATGCATGCACATAAATGTACATGTATACACACATTTCATTATATTTAATTTATTTGAAATACAATTCACTTCCTGCCCAATCTCATTATTAGCTTAATAATACTATAAAAGATTTAGATGAGACATTTCTAACTCTAGAAAAATAAGGTATTATTTTAAAATATGTATTATGCGTAAGCTTTTCATAGCACAGACTATAAAATGGTCCAATCCCCTGGCTTAAAAAAGGATTTTAGATAAGCCAGTTGGGTTTAAGCAGGAGGAAAAAGGGACACTATTCAGTTAGGATAAAAGGAAAAGTTTGCAGAATCTAGAAACTAAGATGTTCAAATTACAGTACAGTGTGATACCAATAATTGGGTTTCCTTTTATTTCTGGCTTCAAACAAGAGGAAAGGGAAGAAGCAAACAGGTTTATATCTTCTGACTGTAAACAATAGCATGATTTGTTTCCCATAATCATAAATCTGTTTATGTGATGGGAATTTTAAACTCAAATGTTTTCTTGTGTATCTTTTCATGTTCTCTTTCCCTAACTACCCAATAAGGAAGGGGCTTAAATTATATTTCTTTGTGGTACCACTACATCCATCCTTGTTTTACAAAGACAATGGTGTCACTCTTCTCATTTCTTTCTTCTTTCCCTCCCTCCATCCTATCATCTCTGTCTCTCTGTATCTCTCTCTGTCTCTGTCTCTCTCCCTTTCTGCATTATACACTTATTGATACTGGATGGTTTTATATAATAACTCTTTACAGAAAACGGTACAACTACGATGTAATTTTTTAGGTTATTAAATCAGTACCTACTAACCCATGCACAATAGCTCACAGAGCTCTTCATTGTTCAATAAATGTGGTGAGACAAAATAATATTCTATTGATTTAGATCTTAGGCCCTACATTAAAAGATTTAGAAATCACTGTAGGCTTTCACAGAAAGTGAAAATTAATGGTCACTGAATTCAATTAATAGTTTAAAAAGCAGAGTACACAAGGTGCCTTTGGGCAGAAGTCTGCCAATAATTTCTACCTAAAAATGTCAATAAATTATAGAAGAATTGTGGCTGAAGAAAGACAAGGATATTGTAACTTGCATATTTCTGCAAATTATTTCCTTGAATCTCAGTTTGTGCTGGTATAATTACCCTTCAATTTCTCTTAAGGCTTAACATATTTCAAATATATATTTTTCTCTTAAATGGGTCTGCCACATCAAAGTACACCAGTATTAAATAATATAGTATATAAAAAGAAAGTAGAAGCTACAGGAAGACCAAAAACAATACACCTTCCAAGTCAGCTCCTTTACCAAGGTCTTCGCCAATGTGTATGACATGGCATAGGATGGGCAGAATGCAGTTACCAAATAGCAAACTACCTTTACTGTTCTCATCCAAAGAACTTTAGAGTGCGTCATTTCAGATATCTAAATAGTACATTACATATTTTAAATTATATTGAATGTATTTCAAACATTTCAGTAAGGAATATGGTTTTATTTCTAGAAAAGACAAGAAGGTAGATACTAAGAATTTGCAATTCCTGTATTCATAAGAAGGGAGAATAAAATGAATTATTATATGTTTGATTGTAAAAAGTTAAAATGTTGACCTGACTGAAGTTTGTAATGAGATAGATAAAGAGAATTAATAAGAAATAAAGAGAAATTTTTTAAATGTTAACTTTTTCTCATTGCTCAAGCTTCATTAGTGTTGATTAAAATATTATTTTTAATATCATTTTTTATTGTGAAAAAACTGTACAGAGGGGTTACAATTACATGGGCAAGATAATGAGTACATTTCTTTTTGGTGTTTGTTTTTTTTTTTATTGTGAACATACTGTACAGAGGGGTTACAATTACATGAGCAAGATAATGAGTACATTTCTTATCAAGCATTGCAGCCTCCTCCTTTGTTTACCCTTCACATCCCTTCCCAGCCTCCCACCGCCTGCCCACTCAATTCTCCCCCCCCCCAAAGTTGTAAAGTTCGTTTTGGACATGACAACTTGTGCTTCTCATTGCTGCAACGGGTCCACCTGTATCCTTATTTAAACGACTTATGTTTCCCCTTCCCCTTCAAAATTATACCGACATCAAATACAGTGAAAGCAGGGGTTATACTGTGGGGGAGGGACATACAAAGCAACAAAGAAATAATCTTGTAAATGTGTTAGAAACAAATGCATGAAAGAAAAAAAAACATTTAAATACATATCTTAGGGTTCATTTCCCTAACATCACCTTATCTGACCTTTTCTGTTTGACTCATACATTACCAGATATTGCAAATAAAGGAAACCATGGGACCTATGTTTCTTTGGGCTTGGTTTACTTCACTTAATATAATTTTTTCCTTGTCTTTCCATTTCCTAACTAATGGGGCAATGTCATTCTTTCTGATGGAGGCATAGATTTCCATTGTGTATATAGACCACATTTTCTTGATCCATTCATCTACTGAGGGGCATCTGGGTTGGTTTCATATCTTAGCTATGGTAAATAATGCTGCAATAAACATAGTTGTGCTGGTAGCTTTAGTGTGGTCTTGTTTGTAAACATTTGGGTAATGCCCAAAAGTGGGATTGCTGGGTCATAGGGGAGCTCTATGTGGAGTCTTTGGAGAAACCTCCATACTACTTTCCAAAGTAGTTGAACAAGTTTACACTCCCACAAACAAGGAAGTAAGGTTCCCTTCTGTCCACAACCCCTCCAGCAACTGTTGTTATTAGAGTTCTTGATTTTTGCCGTTCTAACTGGAGTGAGGTGGTATCTCAATGTTGTTTGATTTGCATTTCTTTTATGGCTAGGGATGTTGAGCATTTCTTCATGTGTCTATTGGCCATCCTTCTTTCCTTTTCAGAGAAGTTTCTCTTTAAGTCTTTAGCCCATTTATTTACTGGGCAGTTGTTTCTTTGAGGACTTGTTGTTGGGGGATTTAATTTTTTGAGTTGCAAGTATTAAAATATTCTTAATTTAACATATCATTAATAATTACCCAAGAAGAGTAAACAGTTTAGTAAATATAAAGAAAATTTACTTGTGCCAAATATGATACCTTCTTTAACATTCCCCATGAATAATAATTGATATCTATTTTATCTTTTCCATTTTCTGTCTTGAAATTTGTAATCAGGACTTCTGTCACTTAACATAGCATCATTCATGATCGATTTAGCAAGTAAACATACAGGATTCCCAGTTAAGTTTGTATACAAAACAAACAGAAAATATGCTCCAATAAATTAAACAGGTTTATAAACCAGATATCCCTGAACATTTCATATACAAATGGGATATGCTGTGCCTAGCAGGAAAGCCTTGAGATTTATCCTTACCATTAGAGAAAATTAATATTCTATAATCATGAAAACAAGTGAACACTGACTTAAAAATATATAAAAGATGCCCGGCACTGGTGGCTCGAGCCTGTAATCCTAGCTAATCAGGAGGCTGAGATCTGAGGATCATGGTTTAAAGCCAGCCTAGGCAGAAAAATTCATGAGATTGTAATCTCTGATTAACCACCAGAAAAATGGAAGTGGCTCTGTGGCTCAAAAGTGTTAGAGTGCTAGCTTCTAGCAAAAGAGCTCAGGGACAGAACCCATGCATATATATATGCATATATATACATATATATAAACATTTTTTGAACCATAACGGAAAGCATAAGAAGATCATGATTTGGGAATGGTGGCATATGGCTGCAATCCACTAAGGCAGAAAAATCACATGTTCAGAATCTGAGGCAAGCCTGGAGTATATAACAATACCATGACTCAAGAAGGACAGGGAGAAAAAAGAAGAGCCCTAACGACTCTTTTAAATGTTCAAAACCAATTTAGACTAAATAATATAGCATAAAAGCAAAGGTAAATAGCAAAGCAAACATAACTTTTTGCCTGAAATCCAAGGGCATAAAAATAATTTTCATATCAATTAGTTTAAAAGCTGAATAACCATTTACTAAACTTTTACTTTTGTAGTCCAAAGTCAAAGCCATTTTTCTTATATTATCCATTATCTCAGAAGGGTACATTAAGAGCTTCTAAGCACAGCTCAGGACTAGTGACTATTGTAACTGTAATTGAGTACCTTTGTGTTTCCTGGTGTGCAATTGACTGATTTCTCATGGTTCTGTATACCTCACAAGGATTTTATGAGTTGTAGGGCATATGATATATAAGAACAAATGCTAATGATTTACCTTATAGCACAAAATGGCAAATATTACCGCAAGTAAAAGCATAAATTGCATTCTTACTATTGCTGTTTAGTGGGCTCTGTTATTCACATTCTTTGAAATACTTGGAAAAACCAGGGTTAAGGTTTGCCAATAAGATAGGTGCTAAATACAATGTCCTTTGTAATAAATATGTACAAATTATGATATTTTTATTTATTAATATTGCTTTTTGAAGAATTTATGGTGCCTTTTGTGATCTATTTTTCAATTGAGTTGGAAGATTATTTTTCCTAATTACATATTTTCTCAGTTAAGTATTTTTATACTACTTTATCAAATAAATAATTTGGCAAGCTTTAGTGTGCTCAAGTATTTCTTTTTAATTTCACATGAAATTAGAACAAATATAAGATAGAAAATAAAAATATAAATACAATAGGTAAGAAGATCTGAATAAGAAATATATCTAGAAATCAAAGTATAACAAGGAATAACAAAGAAATAATATTTCTTGACCATGGTGACAGGTAGAATATGACCCTTCATGTTCAAATTCATGCTAATGAATCATGAGATCTTCCATGATTATTTGGCAGTAACCATTTGAAGATTAGGGATATTATAAATGTCCCATAAGTGCCAAAACAAACAGCAATCATAAGTGGAAAAAATAAGTTCACATTTATTTTCTTTAGGACACATCATTTTCCATATTCAAATTCAGGAAAAGACACCAAGAAACTATCAAGTAGGTGCCTCTAAATCTTAAGCCCCAAACTGTAGCTCTACTTAAGGTCAGGGATCTTCATTTCTTACCATGAATTAAATTTTAAAGGTGGATGGTCTCTCAGCTGTGCTGAGAGTCAGTCTAGGCATTCATTATTTCAGTTTTCTAAATTGGATTTTAATGATAGAAAGTAAAAAATGTCTTGTATATTCTACTTCTCAAAATTATCAGTTACTAATTTTCATCTTTTTATGATATGTAATATGATTAATCTCTTTTATGAATATTTTAACATCTTGGTAGTACTTGGTTTACATGTAAGGTTTAAAGGGCTATTCAGTTTGTGCATTTTAGCTCTATTTTATTTCATTTGGAAAACTGAGGAAACACATAAGGATACATCTGCAAAACTTCATGTCAAGGATATTTGTGTGAAATAGATAGCTCTATGAGTTTATTATAGACATTTAGTCACTCTTGCCAATGTTCCTCTTTCTATTTTGCTCATTTGTTCATTTATTTTTACAGACAATTGATAGTAATTACAGTCCACTGAGAAAATGGGACTATCGAAATGATTCTCACTGGATTTCAAAATGCCAATAAATAAAGGATTGCAATGAATTTCAAGCTAAGAAAAAAATGAAATCACATAGAAATCACTTATAATGTCCAATGGATAAATTTATGCAAGAGATTTCACAGGAAAAAAATAAAACAACTTGTCAAACTACATAGAAAATATGTTAATTGATTTCATTCATCAGTAAATAGTTGCAAATCATTATACCAATGAAAAGTTTATTTTCATTTGTCAAAAGGATAATCATTCAAATGTTTGATAAAACCCAATAACAGCAAAAGTAGACAGGTGACATGATATACCTTTGCTGAGTGTGATTAATGAAATTTGATACTAACTACTAAATTTCCAGCTAACGTTTTCCTTCTCTCAGCAATAATACTGCTATAAATTTAGCTGCAAACATGTTTCAAAAATGGTTGCAAAGGTTTTATCTGAAGCAGATGCATAATAAGGAAATAACTAAAATCATAACTGTATACCATATAAGCAAATTCTAGGTAGGCATTAAATGATATCAGAAGCCAGATACTGATGGATCATTCCTATAATCTTGACTCTTTATTCAATGTTGAATGAGGCTAGGGTGGAAGAGTCTAGAAGATTCTACCTACAAAATGGCAAGCAAAAAAGTACTGCTGGTGGTGTGATACAAGTCATAGAACATAAACAAAATCAAGTCAGTGCCTCTGAGTTCAAACACTAGTACTGCCCAAAACAAATATATTAGAAGTAAAAATGGGGGGTTGTGAAATTAATAAGATTAATAAGCAAGAACAAAAGTAAACATAATCCATACTGTTCAAAATAAATATACATACCTATAGATGTACACATCCATAGCCACATGCATATATATAACTTGGAACATTATATTGTTTATACATACACCTTTGAAAACGTTCACAGGGAAATTTCTGGAAATTTTTTGACAATTGCAAATATTTACATGCTCAACTTCAGAAAGAATTATGGGATGATAACGTATTTCCCCTCATTGTATAGAAGACCTGTGCCAATTCTGTTGGATAGACGGAACTGCCTGTAATGGCAGAAAGGTTTTCTACCTACTTTGTCCAGTTTAGTGGCTACTGTTTTCCTTTGGCTTTTGAATCCTTGCACTGTGACAGGTTTGATTGAAGAATGGAAACTTTATATAATTCTACTTAGGTTAAAAAAACAGTATAATAGCCACAAATAGTACACTGGTCAGTAAAATGTAATATATACATATATATAACATTACATGTATACATAAAATATATTTTTATTTTCCTGTCTTTTAAAATATCATAGGAGATTGAGAATAATATTTGAAGTCAAATATTCTATATTTTATTAAAATGCTACTTGTACCATTTGTAAGAAACATGAACACTGTTGGTAAGTGTTGGTCATAATCAAAACTAAGACAAAAGAAAGGCTATTATATATAGATGATAGAGAGAGAGAGAGAGAGAGAGAGAGAGAGATAAAAATGGATACATAGCATCTATCTATACAGAGAGGTAAAATTACTAAGTTATAAAATGATTGATTTTCTACAAACGGTGAATAGTTTCATTGGTTTTATATCATTTTTAGTGATATATGAGGTGCAAATAAATGCATTGCTACTGTACGTATCTGTGAGAATTACATGTTTATTATTAGTACAAATAACAGTATTATTCTGAGTGTTTTTCTTTAAAACTAATAAAAACATAAGAATGCCCATTTATGATGTTAGATTTCTCATTCTGCATCAAGATCCTATACCTTCTTTAGATAAATATTTATCTTATCATAATTTAATTCTTAAAATATAGTACATTGTTCAGTTTTCTTAGGAATTTCCTTCTATAGTTTGTTTCTTAAAGTCATTATATATTATGGACATAGTTTCAATAGGTGTATTAAGTTTTTAATTTTCATGATCTTTATTTTTTAAAATTTTCATTTTATAGGTGATTTACAGAAGGATTACAGTTACATAATCACGTAATGAGTACATTCATTTCTTGTTGACCAGGCAGCGCTATCCTTGTTTTCTCCATTATTTCCCTCCTAACCTCTCTCCCTCACAAGTTCTATAATTAATTTTCAACATATTGTCTAGTGAGTATCACTGCTAAAAAAAGTTCACCCTTTTAAAGTAAGCTCTTTATCAACTATTCCTAGCCATACACTAAAAAAAATAAATCTAGAGCTTCTGTATTTTGAAGTATATTTTTAAGATAAGACAAATAAAAATAATTCATTTAAGTTTAGTTCAGGAGTTGGAAGAAGGCTAATAGAAGTTCATAATGTCATACAGTAGAAATATTAGGTAGAAATTTAATTGAAATTTTCCCCAATTCATATAATTATCTTTTGACTCATGAGTATCTACATTAATAGCTGAAGATTTTCAATTACTCAGTTAAATAAGCCTATGACATAAATAATAATAATAATAGTAAAAAGTATCCAATACAAAGTCTTCTAGGCCAGTTTTCCAGAATGTAAATGAGATTGTAATTATTATACATAAACATCAATATCACAATAGAAATATTTGTTGAGTTATACTGAATTGGACAATCTTTATATTCTTTCCTAGTTTATTAAATACAATGAAGGCTAACGACAGAGATAAACAAGAGAAAGGATAAAAAACATCCAAAACTTCTCAATTGATGAAGCATATTTATTATTCAATAAGCTCAATAAATTCTAAATGAAACAAGCTTGCAGACATTCTCACATAGACACATTGGAGTTAAATTGGGAAAACTCAAACAAAATGAAAATCATAAAAGTATGAAAAATAGGCAATAAATAGAGCAGTTGGTAAATCTCATAAGAAACTGTAGAGGCCAGAAGTAAAGCAGCAATAGAGGGTCCATTTTGAAACTATTAAATAGAAGAGATTATTAACTACCAGTTCTACATTGAGCTAAGCTAAGTGCAAAAATTAAAATTATGTCATTTGTAGATTCAAAAAAGCCAAGAGCATTTGCTGTTATCAGACCTCCCCCTTTAAAACATACTGACAGGGCTCATTTCAAGATGAATGAAAAAGAAACTAGAACTTGAATCCACATGAAGAAATAAAATGACAAAGTAAATGTGACTTTCTAGGTGTTATGAAAAAAAGCACATTTTGATTGCAACTCCTTTCATCTATTCATTTTAGCAGATAAGTACAGGATTAGTCATTATAAAACTTCATAAAATCATATTCTGTGACAGCTATAGTAAAAAGGAGAAGGAAGAAACAGAGGCATATTGAAATATTTTTGTGTATATTATAACTAGTCATTAATCCTGGTCAAAATTATTCAGGGATACAAACTATAAAGGTAAGAAACAAACAACTAAAAACAAGAATGTAAGTAAGAAAATAATGTAGAAGTTGTAAGAGATATCTGCTTAACTGTAGTCAAGACTATAAAACAAACATCAAATGGTTGCATTAATAATTCATTATCAATAATTGAAGTAAATGCAAAAAATACTTGAATAACAAATTTAGAGTAAAAAACATGGTCCAACTATACATTTTTTCCCAAAGGGTAAGAAAACAGGTTTAAATAGGTTGGGAATACAACACTGTATAAATAGTGGAAAAATGAAGGTGAATGGCACTTTCAGCATCAGAAAAATTGACAAAGAAAACTGAGAGAAAAGAAATTTAAGATGGGCATTCTTTGAGGAAAATATAACAATAATAAACATGTATACACAAATACCAGATTTATAAAATAGAGGGAAAATGCTAGCATTGAATAAATAGTAAATCACTCATCAATAAGAGCTGAAATTTTAAAAATTCAGTTTCAATAATAGGTGTAGGTAAATATAAACATTGAAATGGAAGATTTGAGTAATCTTATAAAGCATTAAAATATTACAGGCACAGAAAGCACTAACAAAATATACATTCTTACATATTACACATGGAACATTCCCCAAGACAGACCACATATTGGACAACAAAATAATCTTAATAAATATATCATATCTCATGCTGAAATCAGATACCATATATATTCTGGCAATAATGGGAAAAAAACTAGAAATCAAAAGTAGTAGGTAATCTTATAAATATGTGGATATTAACTAGCTTATGTAAATACCCAATATGTGAAAAAAGACATCTCAAAGACAAAAAGAAAGAAAACCCTGAAAAATGCAAGCTAAATACCAAAATTTAAAGAATGCAGCAAAAAGGAGATTATAGGGAAATCTCTAAATTTAAGACTGTATATTCCTTTTTACATACATGTATAAAATAAGAGACAGAGAACAGAAAAAAAGAAGAAAAAAATAAAATTAAAAATAGCTTAAATTTTACCTAAATAGTATGTGTGTGTGTGTGTGTGTGTGTGTGTGTGTTTGTGTGTGTGTGTATCCTAGGTACATAAGCACAAAAATTATGAACAAAATGTCCAAAGACAGAATCTAGCAACATACAAAAAGGATTATGCACCATATTGAAATGGGGTTTATCCAAGGAATACAACTTTCTTCAAATATACAAAAGTCAATGCATATATTAATATATTATTATAAAAATTAAAAATGTGAACATCTTAATAGATAAAAAAGTACTTAACAAGATACAACACCTTTTATTGACAAAAATAAGTAAAACACTAAAACTAGTACAATAAAAATAACAACAACAAGGGAAAACCTCTTGTGTTTATGTCTTGGAGTTCATTTCACTTAGCATTAACTTATATGGTCATATGTACATAGTTATTGAGCCATTCTGCCCATCTGCTAAGATTATACTAGATATATACTCATTATTGCAAATAAGGGAAAACATGGAACCTATGTTTATTTGGCTCTGGCTTACTTCACTTAATATGATTGTTTTCCAAGTTTTCCTATTTCCTAACAAATGGGACAGTGTCATTTTTTCTGATGGAAGCATAGAATTAATATATATATATGAATATATATGTATATTCCACATTTTCTTGATCCATTCATCTACTAAGGGACATCTTGGTTGGTTCCATATTCTAGCTTTGGTGAATAATGCTGCAATAAGCATAGTTGTGCTGGTAGGTTTAGTATGGTTTGTTTGTGATCAGGTGAGTAATGCCCAGAAGTGGAATTGCTGGGTCATATGGGAGCTCTATCTTTGTAGTTGTTTTTCATGTACTATGTGACTTTTGTTTCTTTAATGTGTTCTTCCCCAAATAGTATATCCCCTGTTGTCACTGTATTTAATTTGGTACCTTAGTATAATATATACGTTTACTTGAATTAGAAAAGAGAAGGGGAACAATAGAATGGTGAGACAAAAGACAATGCAACAGTGATATACACAAGACATTATGTTAGGGGGGTAGAGGGAGGGAAATAGGAGATAAATGAGGGAAAGGGTAATAAGTTTGACAAGAAATGTACTTATCAACTTACTCATGAAACTATAACCCCTCTATACATCACCTTGACAATAAAAATATACTAAAATAATAACTAAAACTGGAAGGACAAATCTTTAACAAAAAAGTATCTATAGGTAAGAAAAAACTACAGAACAACAGGAACTAGACCACATAATAGAGAAAGACTGAATAACTTCTCATTAAAATAAAAGAAGATAAGGATATTTGTTCTTAAATAATTTCCATTTAACATTCTTATAGAGATTCTTGTCAATATCTTTGTAAAAGTAAGAATAAAATGTTTCCAGATAGGAACTAAATAATAAAACTTCATGTGTTAACAAATATATATATATATATAAACTAAATATATATTTAGTATATATGTATATATATATATATATATACTAAAAAATTAGTATATGTGTGGTAAAATTTAAAAAATCAATACATACTTATTTCTACATGCTTCAAGATAATAATCCACAGATGGAATGAAAAATAATGCCTTTTGTTATTTACTATTATTACTAATTCATTTCTATTACTTGGAGATTATAGGGATAAAAACAAGAACATGAGGCACACTTGGTAAATATGCTATTGCTAAAATGAACCCACCATCCAACAATTCAACTTATACTAACTAAAAGAATATTTAAATATCTTGGAATATATTTAGCTAAGGCATGTAAGATATCTATCGTAAAAATATGAGTCATTCTTTTAGAAAAATAAGGAAATCTAAATAAATTGAAAGGTATTACATGCATGTGAATAGGTCAGAAGACTTCACTTTGTATGATACTAATATTTCTTAAATTCATCTCCTAAATCATATCCCTCTTCAAAATCTCAGCTTCCTTTTTAGGTCTTTAAAAAAATATACAGTTGACCCTTAAATTTATATAGAAATGTAAGAGACAGAAAATCAATTTGTAAATGAAATAAAGATCAAAGATTCACACCTCAAGATTGTAAGTACTATTGCAACACTAAAAAAAATCAAGATTCAGGCCCTGACATAAGAATAGGCATGTGAATCAAAATTAAACTTACACAACTTTGGACAACTGATGTTTGATGAGTGCCAAAACCATTTATCAGGGTAAGTAATTTACAAATACTACATAGAAGAATAAAAGCTACAATGCTTCTAGGCAAAATTACAGAAGTCAGTATAAATTAACACAAAAGTGCTTGGGAGGGAGGAGGAAACAAATACTTTTGACCTTATCAAAATTCATATCTTTTGTACACCAAAGTGTATCATCCAAGAAGTGAAAGATAAGATATTTGGTAAAAAATACTTGCAGACTGAATCTAATTCTTACAAGAGACTTCACATTGAATATAAAAATCTTAGCACTCTAGAGAAAAGAGAACTATAGCTTAACTAAAAATTAGGGGAAAAACTTTGGAAAGAAGTATGGAGGTTCCTCAAAAGACTCCACATAGAGCTCCCCTATGACCCAGCAATCCCACTTTTGGGCATTTACCCAAATGTTTACAAACAAGAC
>NW_012267268.1:1303700-1328817 GCF_000151885.1 Dipodomys ordii | reverse complement strand
CTCATTTATGAGATTATTTCTTTGTAGCTTTGTATGTCCCTCCCCCACAGTATAACCCCTGCTTTCACTATATTTGATGTCAGTATAACTTGGGGAGGAGATGGGGAAAAACAAGTCGTTTAAGGATACAGGTGGACCCGATGCAACTATGAGAAGTAGAAGTTGTCATGTCAAAAACGAACTTTACAACATTGGTGCAGGGGGGGGGAGGGTATGGGGAGGCAGGGGGATGCTGGGAAGGGTTGTGAACAGAACAGCATCGAGGAAGAAAAACAAGAACAAAACCCCCCAAAAAACCCAAAACCTGGATTTTTGCAAAAAGAAAAAACTAGAAAACAAAACTAAAAATAAAAACACATTAAAAAAAACTGACAAAAAGCAAAAAAAAAAAAGGTAACAGAGAGTTTAACTCGTTGCAAAAAATAAAAAGAGGAGCAAAAAAAAAGTTGAAAATGAAAAAATTATATATATATATATATATATATATATATATATATAAAATTGGGGTAAAAGGAAAAAGAGAAAAAAAGTATCTTTCCTTTATTTGGGGGATCTTATGTGTCCCCTTAGTCCATGTTCCAGGCCTTTGATGTCATCTTTGGTTTTCTTGTAGTGGTTGGTTTTCTTGGTTGCTTGGTGCTTTCTCAAAAATCAGCTTATTTGGGTGTGCAGAAAAAAATTCTGCTTTACAGGCTTGGGGACTTTGCAACCTTCTTTACAGACTGAAAAGTGTAAGATCTGCACAGGGACACCTCCCTCCCTCTTGGCTAAGTTTCTGCCCAGTATCTGTTACCTAGGTAACTGGCAGACCTGGAAGTAGTCACCTTCCCCTCCTGCTAGGTCACATCCTGGGCTACCTCTGGTCACATGCCTCCCATTTGACCTTAGGAGGGTCCCAGACCCTGAGGTCACATCCAGATCCAGTGTGGTCACACCTTTCCCTCACCTGGCCACACCTCTTCCTGTTCCTGGCCTAGATAAGTCCTGGCCCAGAGGTAGGTCACCCCCCCACACTTTCCTCCCTTCCCTTTTCAGCTGTGCCTCTCCATCACGCATGGTGGGGGCAGCAGTTTGGTAAATAAACTTATTTCCCTGCCTGAATAGCACGTGGTGTTCTCTTCATTGGCTACCTAATGAAACCTACCTATTTAATATACCTTACAAAAAGCATGACCTGGTTTTTTTTCTTCTTTGTGTTTCCGGGAGGATTTGGCTGGAGACTACAGTTTGTTGCTGGGAGTCCCCTTTGGGTCACCTACCTGTATCCTCTCTTGGCTTTTGTAGCCTGTCCAGTTTTTATTATTTTTAATGAATTTTAGTGAGATTCCTGCAGTTGGCTGAGTTGCCAGTTCAGCTGAGGTATATGTAGAATTTCTTTGTTGCCTACAGAGTGTCTTGGCTGCTTCTTTTGGCTTACCAAGTAGTGAAGGTTGATCCGCCCTTCTGGATGGGAGAGCTTTCCCCTGGGCTGAGCTGACTCTCACTGGTCCATTTCCTTGCCATGAAGAAAAGTGGTGCTGCAAGCTGCTTTTCTGTCCGGAGTTATTTGCTAGATGTTATGGTAGAGTCTGTGCCAGTATCCAATATGGCATCATTCTCTAGTGGTGGAGGTGGATGGGGGGGGGGAGCTACCTTCCCTGAGCTGTTCTGTGGGAAGGAGGGAGGATACACAAGGTTTCCCTTAACATTTTGACCCTTCCAGATCTGCACTTGTGGTCAGCAGGATGTGGAATTCTGCTCCTGATCATTCAGTCCCACACTGGAGTTGGGTAAAGAGATGTGGCCCTTGGTCTTCAGCCATTTGCTTTGCCCTTGTCTGGCCAGTCACATGGCAGCTGTCGGCAGCTGGGGCAACTGCTTATGCTCAAATCTGTCTTCTGGTGCAAGCTGTCTGAATTTTTTCTCACTTCACAGAATTTATGTACTATCATGCCTCACTTGGTGTGATTTCCCCATAGTGAATTATTTCCTGAACTGCAAAAGCTGGTTTCTTGGAGAGAGCTCCCATATAGATCTCCTCCATCTTCCTCTGGTCTCCTATTTCAAATTTTTTGCAACCACGTCTTTAAAATCTTTTCCATTATTATCTTCAGAAAATACATATACATATACACATCACAACAAACTGAATTGATCCTATTCTCAAAATTGGTTGTAACATCTTAAAAACAGAACTGTTCATTAAATCAAATTTAAAACCAAAGGCATGTTGTAATTGTGAGTTCTCTATTCCCCACAGGCACGCAACAACATCAACAAATACCTTCAGGATGATGCTATTCCCAAGTGAAATCTTTGATCTACCTACTTTCCAATAGGTAGTACTGTAGTTCAAGGCTTGTTCTTTATGTTCTCTGTAGTGTTGCAGCAGCCTTCAAAGTGGCCTCTCAAAGTCTACCTTAGTGTTCCCAGGAGGCATTCCTAATGTAATAGGCTGAGTTCTTTACAGTCATGACTCACATATTGCCACTTCTTTTCTTCAAAGAGTGCTTACTTCTAACAGCAACAACAACAAAGAAGAAGAAGAAAAACCAAGAAAAAAAACAAAAACCTTGACCTACAAAACACAACATAATTTTCTACTTAGTGATCCTACTGGGTTCATCTTGTACCATTCGGCACACCCCTCACTGGGGGTGAATGTTCTGCTCTTGTGATAGATCTATAGTGTTCCCTTCCTGGTTCATTGCTCTTGTAATCTAATAAAAACTCTCCAACCCAACTTTGAAATGGTATCTCCTTCAGAGGACCTTCCATATAAAGTTACTCATCCTCTAGCTATCTGCATCTTCTTAGGAAGACTTAGAACTAGTTAATGGTTTCTTATACAGGTCCTTAAGTATTCCTGTTTTTTTTTTTCTATAGAACTACCTCATTCACCACTGTATTCATAGACAATGGGATATTGGGTTACAAATAGCAGACATTCCATAACCAGGTGGCAAATGAATTCACAAATTATTAAGTCTTTTGGGGGTAATGGAGCAGAAACAAAGCTGATGAGATAGAAAAAACTCTACATGTTTTTTAAGAGAAAGAAGAACTTCAAATTTAAACCAGATTGACAGCAATCAGAGTTATCAAGATGAATAAAAGAAAGAATCCAATAATAGATTTTGGTAGTATTTTGTGGTTGTGGCGGTGGTTGTAGTGTTGTTTGTGTAACATGAAGCTGTTTATTTCCTTTGTATAAGCAGTATTTCTACTAGAATTGAAAGTGTTTGTATAGAAAAGAATAATTACATAGGTGGCAGTGTGATATATTTAAACTATGTTAAATATGATTTCAACCACCTTAAAGAAATTGAAACCATTAAATGTACATGCAGTTGTCTTTTCTGTGCATTGTATTCTTCCTTAAATGGTGGTAAAACATGCAATTCAGCTAATAAATATATCTAGATTTATGCAACTCTCTAAATCTATCTATATTTGTATATATCCAACATATTTATTTCCTAGAAGTATCTTTATGAAAGACATTATATTCGTTTATATTTCCTAAATATCTTTGCTAAAAAGCTAAAGAGAAAATACTCAAAACACAGAAATGTACTATATAGAATATAAATGTCCTGTAATATAATTTTACATTCACAGATATAGATTTTGAATAGAATGCTCAAGTATATTAAAAGAATCACTACATTAGCATTCAAAACAGTATTACTCTTCTCCTGACTACAAAATTATTGAACAAATCTGTTCTCCAATGTTACAATTTCTTTTAAGTGGGAATTCCTTTGCAATTCCCAAACAATTGTAAACACTATTTGCCATGGACTTCCCTCTTGTTTTCTTCTAGCGTCTTATCTAACATACACCTCTGGCACCAAAAGGATCAACTGAGAATCTTCCGTTAAAATAAATATTGAGATTGTCAGCATTTGACAGCAAGTATCTAGAAGTTATGAGAAAAAGGTGAACCAAGCTTTTATTCACGTTTAAGCAAATCATGTTTAATATTATTTACCATTTTTGTTGATAATGAAATGATATTTATTTCAGTGTTTCACTTAGACCCAAGGGAGAATTTTAGATATATTATTTAGATAATTTCAATTTCTGTCCTCAATAATTTATTGAAGAATATTCATAATGTTTAAAAATAGGTAGAGATATGGTTTTATCAGGAACAATGAACATTACTGGGAATAAAAATAGATACAACTCCTGAGATACTGTATCCTTATAAATAAATTTGCTGGCAGAATGAGCTTTAAATCATTCCAAACAATATTGTAGGGTAAAATATATGAAGTTGCCTACTTTGACCCCATTTGCTCTAATTAGGCCTTGGTGGATAACTAAGCAACAACAAATTATTCCAGCAAATACACAAAGACAACAAAAGGATCCCTACTCACATTTTAAAAATTAACTTGAGTTTATTTTTAAACCTGAGTATTTTTTGGAGTTGCTATCAGTATTTTTGATACTTTTCTTGTTTTGATGACCATTGTCTTTAAAACTATGCTATAATTCATCTTTAGACACATAAAATATTCAGAAAATTTCAACAAGCTAAATAGGAGTAATTAATTCAATATCATCTTTCTAACATAGGAACTTGCTTTAATCTTTGCTGGAAAAAAATCTATGACCCCATTTATTACCCTGATTCAATAGCTGATATAAAGAAAAGTAATTCTTTTTTGTTGACTAGAAATTAGATGTTATCTAAATAAGTATAACTACCATTTAAAAATGAATACTGTAGACATAGAAAAGTTTTAAGTGTTCCCAAGGTAATTATGAAAATAAAATAAATAAGAGAGGTCTTTAACAATGAAGAATGGAAACACTAGCAAGGTAAAGGCAGGGTGATGACCAAGGTAAGGAGAGTAGATTCATCTATTAAAGGTGCATCCACTAATGCAAATATGCAGTTCTAGAATCTGTGACCAGTTAAAGAAGGATAATTGCTTCCTGGTGAAAGAATTGGTAACATGCAAATGATTGGTATCAACTTATCTGAACAAAAATACAACAAGTACAAATATTCCTATGAGGTTGGGACTGATAGTGGAAAATAATGTAAGAGATGACATTAGTCAAGATAAATTGTACTGATAAACTGACATATTGAGTTGAAATCCCTTTGCAGAACTACTTAAGATAATTAAAAAATACAATAAGTATCCCCCAGAGAATTATATAAAATTAAGGTGACCTTATTAGCATACACCTTACACTATACAAAGGAGAAGTATAATTTAAAGGATTGTAGCTCATTCATGCTGGTCCTTTTATTTAAAAGAAGAAATGTGACTACAGGGAATGCAGTTGAAGTTTACAATTTATATTCTTCCTTCCAGTTTACCCAACATAAAAAATTACCTTCTATTTCCTTTAGCTCTCTGTCTAGCACAAGGTGTGCTAAATTTGGGTGTTCTTTTTTTGGGGAAGTGGGGGCTGGGTTAGTCTGTGTTATGAGGTGCTGCTGTGTGCATTGCAGAATGCTCAGTCAAAACCTCTACTCATTCAAATACCAGAAAATTGGGACCATCAACACTATCTGTAGAATTACAAATTTTCACCTGTGTAAAATAGTCACTCCTAGTTGAGAATTACTGGCCTAAGATACAAAGAAACTATACTAACACACATGTAGCAGCCGTGCTGGCTCCTAGGGCCTCAATGGTTAATTAGCATTAGATTCACTGAATTCAGTGCTGGAAAGACCCACTGCTAAGGCCAGCTATTTTTTTTAATAGATTCAGATTTTTTTGGGGGTGGGGTCATCGTTTGTGGGGGCCTGGGCACCCGCCCCTCAGCTCTTCAGCTCAAGGCAGATTACCACTTGAGCCACAGCAAACTTCCGTTTTTCTGGTGGTTTATTGGAGATAAGAGTCTCACAAATACTTTTCTGCCCGGCCTGGCTTTGAATCTAGATCCTAATCTCTTAGCCTCCTGAGTAGGTAGAATTACAGGCATGAGCCACAGGTGCCTGACTGTTCTTCACCTCAAATTTTACAAAGAGAATTGAATAGTTTGGGGGTACATGTTTGAAAGGACTCATTTGTACTGATATGTTTTGGGTTCTTTTGTTGTGTGTGTGTGTGTGTGTTGTTTTGTTTTACTTCCCCCTGCAAGTTGTCTGTTTCCTCAAACCCAATCATTCAAATGTCTTCAGTTGATGGTGGTTTAGAGTTGTATGTTGGGTGTATATCAGTGGCTCATGCCTGTAATTCTATCTATTCAGGAGGTTAAGATCTGAGGAGCCAGCTGAGGCAGGAAAGTTCATGAGACTCTTATCTCCAATTAACCACCAAAAAGCAAGTAGTGGAGTTGTGGCTCTAGTAGAACACTAACCTTGACCAAAGAAGTCCAAGGACAGCACCCAGGCTTTGAGTTCAAGCCTCTGGACTGGCACACACACACATACCCATACACACGGAGCTATGTTTGGGGGTTGGGATGTAGCTCAGGTATAGCATGCTTGCTTAGCATCCCTAAAATATAAACCACCTAAACTTTGCACATCCTCACATATCACAAATATTTCATATCACAAATGACACAATGAATAAATCACAGCTAATCTGATGCCAGAAAGACAATTGTTAGTATCTAGGTATATCCTGTATCTGTTTTACTATTTCATAATAACCAATGGTAGATATCTACCATTATCCTTGAAATCATTTTTTTGCCACATATAAATTTATCATCTCAATTTTAGAAAATTTTATAGAATGAATTTAAACAGATTTTTCAGAGATTTGAGGCTACATTTTTGTTTCTGTTATTGTTTTTTACAATAAAGAAATATTTTCCTTTTTGAAAAAAAACATCATGGAACTTGACCTCATTTCCAAATCTTTTTTTTTTAATTTCAAAAAATGGTATGATACAGAAAAAAATGATGACTGCCGATTTTACCGTGACCACTAGAGTCCCAACACTGGTGGCAGAAGTAATACAACCAATACCTATAAAATATTTTATTATTATATCATTGAGAATGAGCTCATTCTGAAATAGTTATGGTTCTGAGAGATAACATTGCCAAACACATAAATTGTTAAGAACAATTTTGAGGTTAAATCACTTCTTTATATTCTCTTATTAGTTACATAATTTTTAATTCTCTTCTTCATTAGATATTCATCTAACTTAAATTGAAGAGAATACCATAAGCAATTATTTCTTCCAATTGCTTATTTTTGTTTTAAACTCCTAAGCCCAATATTGTTCTCATTGCATAAAATATGCTACCCATGATTACATAACCAAAAATAACCGTTTGTGTGTGTGTGTGCGCGCGCGTGTGTGTGTGTGTGTGTGTGTGTCTGTCAGTTGTTGGGCTTGAACTCAGGTCTCAGAAGTTGTCCCTGAGCTTCTTTCCTGCCCATGCTGGCTATGAACCATAATTCTCAGATCTCTGAACCACAATCTCAAGATTTCAGCCTCCTGAATAATTAGGATTATGTGCATGAGGCACTAGTACACAACCAATAACCAGTTTTTAATCTGGTAAATAACAAATTGATATTAAACTATCTTTAATTTTAAAAATAAAACTGGCTCTCATGATTATATAACATGTCCTATAAAATCAGGCTAGTCTAGCATAGGTTTGTCAATAATGTTTCTTAATTGACATTACCAGTAAAAGACATTTATAGCAATCTGTTCCAATTACTTATAATTATAAGTTAATACTTATAATTATTGAAGAAAATATTCATTATAGAATTCTTATCATATCTTAAGTGATTAATTTTCAAGAGAATGGTGAAGGTGAGAAAGTAAAGCCAAATATTAGCCTAATATGAGCTTTAAAAATATAACTATATTTAGCAGGGATAGCTTAGAGTTCTGAGTAAACAACTAAACAAGTTCCTCTCAAATCATCCAGAAACACGCTAATGTATCTTTGATCTCAGCTTGGGGTTAGCTAGTTGTAAATATATGCCACTTTCCATTCCCCTGATTTTACCCATCAGTTTGACTGTCCGAAGTGTTACAAATTGTATAATTATCAGCACTGTGTCATAAGTATGACTGGTAATTAAGAGTCATGGCCAACATAGAAGATAATAGAATATACCTGAAAAAAAGATTTGCAAAGATTAAATGCATATGCATAAAGATGAAAAAGAATCAATTAGCACATTAAGAAACTCATATGAGACAAGACAAGATAGAAAGGTTTACCAACCACAGAACTAGGATGACAGAATAATAACACAGGTTGTTTTTGTTTCTTTTTTTTGATATGTCAAGAAGGGTGAAAAATATTAAATGCCAAAAGAATAAAAAATGATTTATGATTAGAGGAAACATCTCATTAATCAGATTTAGGGAGTGATCAGTAAGTACTTGTTACAAAAGACAAAATTCAGCAGTGGTACTCCCTAGACACTATGTTGGAAATGAACTATACAACTTGGGTAGGGAGGGAAGTCTCAAGAGAAAAACTGGGAGAGAATGAGGGAGGGGGTGAAACTGTTTAAAAAGACATGTACCCATTACATGACTGTAACTGTAACCCCTCTGTAATTACCTTTACAATATTTTTTAATGCTTCAGCCTTTTTGTTACATGGAAATGTGTTTGCAAAACTTCTTTCCCATCCATAACCACACACTTCACCCATATGTCTATTTTTACAAAATTCTTTTTAAAGACAAAATTATCATACTGAGTTTTACTTAACTTGAATGCTTGACTACCAGAAACCTATAATCTCCATTAAAAATGGTACAAATTGATAAAGGGAAATATGGAAATGAATTTAATGTTGTTCCTTATGTAACTAATAGAGAAATCACTTCACATTGATCTTAATCAGGATAGTGTTAGCATCATCTCTCCTCATTACTATGTCCTACTTACTTCCTCCTGTCCCAACTTCCTAGGAAAGACTTCTTCCACATATGTCAGTATCCATTACCGATTCTTTAGCCTCTTAACTAGTGTCCTTAAGGAACACTCAAAAAGAAGTAACAAATGTTTACAGTAACTGCAAAAGGACTAATATTATCATCCCAGGAAATGCTTTTATTCTCAGAATGTGAGCAATCCGTCTGTCTATGTTACATATTTTGCTTTTGCCACAAGTATTATAAACTGTTACAAATACAATAGTTTTGCCTTGAATATCTGTGAATTAACTTGTAGTAAAGAAATATGTGTCATAACTTTCTGCTGGTTAGTAACTTCATTGAAAGTTGGTTGGTTAGATTTTCCAAACAGACACAAATATAATAATTTCATGACTTCAATGACCATTGTTTTCTTAGTATTAAAAAAAAAAGGCAGAAAAGGCTTGATGGCTCATGGCTATTATCTTAGCTACCCAAGAGACTCAGATGTGAGGATTGAGTTTCCAAGCCACCTTGATGAGAAAATTTGGGAAATTCCTATCCTTTAATAAGCTCTGAAAAGGACAAAAGTGAAGCTTTGGCTCATGGTAGAGAAATAGCTGTGGGCAAAATAGCTCAGAGACAGCAGTCAGGCCCTGAATTCAAGCCTCAGGACTGGCACAAAAGCAAACAAACAAAGAAACAAAAACATTGAGTAAGAAGGCTGTTAATTCATCTTTTCCACCTGGGAGTGAACACTCCAGTTATCAAAGAAAGCTATTAAAAATGAAATGAGTTTTAGAAAATTTGGCCATCTGATAACAGATATGAAGATTAACTGGCTACACTAAATGTGAAAGTAGGAATAAAAATTTAAAAATAGCCAGTTAGTTTCTTTTTTTTCCTAGTAAGAAAACACTTCTATTATCCATAACAGCTTATTTTTTAAGGCAGTGAAATGGAAGACTGTCATTTCAGGAAGTAACTTATTTTCAGTTGTGAGAACAAAATATTTTGAATATTGAAATTGGCTTTTGAAGATGGCTTTACTTGAAAATAATCTGTTTCCCATATATTATGCAATTGCTTCTTGGTTGGAAGAAAAGTATGCAATATAACTGAAGGAGGTAAAGCTCTTGTGTGTGAATTGACTTTTTTATTTATTTTTATTGTCATTGTGGTTTTTTATTTTGTGAAGAGTTTTCAGGGGTTGAGCTATGTTATACCCATATTACATAAAGTCATTTAGTGTACCATACATTGAGCCTATATTATGTTAGCAAATAAAAATTGTGCACTATTTTTCATCATGATTTAGTACATAGGTTTTGCTATATTTATATTATGTATTGAATGTTTTTCAATGAGTAGTCCTAGTTAAGTCTTTTAAGTAGATTATTAAAAACATGGTTATACTCTTTTGTAAGAACAAGGTAGGCCAGGTACACTGACTCATGCCTGTAAACTTACCTACTCAAGAAACAAGATATTCAGAGCATAAGAGTCTAAGGCCTCATTTCAACCAACAAGTTGGGTGCTTTGTGCACCTATGTGATTCGAGCTATGGGAAGGTGTAAATAGGTCCAGAGAAAAATGTAATCCCTTATTACTAACAGAAAAATACTGGGAATATGGCATGGCTCAAGTTGTAAAGTACCTGTAACATACACATAACTCTGCTTTCAAGCCTCAGCATTGCAAGTCAACATTGAATGTTTGATTATAAAAAGGTCATTAGTTTCTTGTCACACATTTTGTGAGTCAGGTTTTTGTTGCTTTTTGGGGTTAATATTGTCCGTGAAAATAGTTGATACTATGTTATGTATAACTTTTCTAATAAAAGTTGTGTTTATAAGCTGTAACAAAACATAATCATATTCAGTCAGTTGACCACTGTTGGCTAAGCCTTAAGTGATCAATGATAGTCCTCTAAGTGATAGTTCTCTAAATGCTAAAAGTAAAATGCATCTGCTCCAACACACAGCTAATTGTAAACCTTCTATTGATGCAGGACAAAAGTCACTGAATGAGTTTGAAATCAGTAAACCTGGAAGAGAGTGGCAAGTTCATAATATAATGCACAAAACATACCATTTCTTAAAGTCTTGAGACTTGTAACATTAATCTCACATAGAAAACATTAGGGAAAGTCTTTGTACTAGGCAACTATAACTTCTGGGAATGTCTATACCTAACTTCCAGTTCTAGGAAGGAGAGTAATAATGCAGATTGAGTCCATTATTAATATTGAATAAATTGATGTAACTTATATCAGATTCTGATGGTAAATAGAGAGAGAATAAAACAGAAGGAGTGAAGATATTTTCTATCAATGGATATTCTGATTCTAATAATATTCCAACCCTAACTTTCCTCCTGAAATGCTTTGCACACATTGGAGCTGAAGAATTCGAAGTTCAGCATATCCCAGACCAAACAATACTGTAATGCATAAAGAATTAATTATTCATTACTTACAAAAGTTTTGTTTTCCAGTAATAATGTGGTAGTATTTGTTTCTATATTCAGTTTGACCACATGTCCATTCTCACTTTTATACACCACATCTGTATCTGCAAAGACAAAGACAAATACATTGACGAGGTGATAGAATAGCTGATATGAAAGCATGCATAATAAACAGATACATCATAAGAGTCAGGGTTAATCTTCAATAACCCAACCAGATTTCTGAATCTGGCCCACAGTAATTCTCTTGAAAGTTCAGGAAGCCCACTTAACACATGGACCACTGTGCAATGAACACAGGATCAGTGAGAGGGCTTTTTAAACTCGTGGCTTAACAAATATAAACTAATTAAAATATGGGCAATCAGCTGCCTATTCTCAGGTCAGAAAAACTATTTCATTAGGAAATCCACCTGGTATTTTCATCCATACCAGAATGTGCAATTGGGGTCTCACATGTTCCCTTGACTTGCTTGCTCAAACATGGCATTATTTTACTCGAACCTTGTGTCCTGCCCTCCTTTTTACTGGTTAATTTTGGAGATAAATTCTCACAGAATTTTCTTCCCAGATCTGCAAGATCTCAGCTTCATGAGTAGCTAGAATTATAGGCATATAATTCTGAGTGACCGATGATTTAATTTTGTTTAACTTTACAAGGAGTGCCAATTATCTATACTATGTCAATTCTGCTGATAGAAAACCACCCTAATGAAGGATTAGAAATCTTCTAGTCCTTCTCAACCACTCAGTTGCTAGTCATCCATTTATCTTTGGGATAGAGATTTTGTAAATGGAAATCTCCTTTTCAGTTTCACCTAACTCTTATCATGGTATGCCAAATATCTCTCTTACACACTGACAATTCTAGGAAGGGAGATATTGAGTCCATTATTAACACTGAGTAAGTTACATGAGCCAAAAGTTTCCCAGAATCTGAATGTTTTAATGGCATTCTTGGGAAAAGTATTGTATTGGTAGATTACACAACTTATTGAAGTTATGTGTGTAGAAAGATCTGACAATCTAACAAGCAAAAAATTCTCATTTCTTCTCCAGTTATTCCACAGTTTAACTAGCTACATTTAATGAAATTTAAAACTTTGGCTGGGGGGGGATGGGAGGGTAGGAAGGATAAGGGGAAACAAAGGAAGAGGCAAAAATGCTTGATCAGAAATATACTCATTACCTTGCTTATGTAATTGTAACCCCTCCATACGGTATTTTCACAATAAAAAAACTTATTTATTAAAAAAATCTAAAAAGATTTAAGGATTGAGACCTGAACTCCAAATTGAATTTTTTTCAAGTCAACTATATTTTTTTAGATTAATAATTTATAATATTACTTTGTGAATTATTTGAAAATCTTAGTATATCTGTCCTCATTCCATTCTTTTAGTTTTTTATCTATTAATTATAATCTTGGCTCTTGGTTCTCTTATTTACTTTACCTTACCCTTGGATATATTATCATTAGAGCAATCTGAGATTTTTCTTGATAGAATAATAAATCACATCCCTTCTAAATAGTTTCTCTCATATTTTGTTAGAAGAATTAGAGGAATATTAGTGAATCAGTTTAGGGAATAATGTGAATTAATATAGGAAAATTAAGCTGGATATACTTGCAGCATGTCTGTACCATGGTTTGATTAATCTTTCTTTCTTCCTAGATATTACAAGTTAGAGCCAATTATCCTAAACACAGACCCAACTCAGGAAGTGGCTTAAAATGAAAAAAGTGACAAAATAAAATTAATGCCTACTGATCTAACCATGTTTTCAAGTCTAAAGCACCCCAAATAATTATTACCTCTACTTTGTCAAGTTCTTCTGTTCATAGTTTTAACAACAATAAGACCAACATCCTTACTGAGAATTCAAGTAAGACCCAGTATATGGTAGAGAAAACCCACGATCTCAGTACTTGGCAGACTGAGATAGAAAGACTCTCAGTTCTAGACAATCTTAGGCCACATAGCAAGAACACACACAAAAAAGAGCCAGCTGTGGTGATGTACACCTTTAATCTTAGCTCTGTGGGAGAGAGATTTAGGAATTCAAGGCTATCCTCATCAAAAAAGATAGTGAATAGACCACATTTTAGGTCACAAAGCAAATTTGTCCATTTTTAGAAATGTTGAAATTATGCCCTGCATTCTTTCTCTCAGACCACAAAGGAATAAAATTAGAACTCAACACCAAAAGCCACCAAAGAAAGTCTTGTAACACATGGAGGCTAAACAACACATTGTTGAACCACCAGTGGGTCATGGAAGAGATTAGAAAGGAAATTCAAATGTTCATGATATTCAACAAAAATGAACACACAAATTACCAGATCCTCTGGGACACAGCAAAGTCAGTACTCAGAGGCAAGTTTATAGCTCTGAGTTCCTACATCAACAAATTGGAGAAATCTGAACCCAATAACTTGATGAGACACCTGAAGCTCCTTGAAAAAAGAAGCAAAGTAAACCCAAATCCAGTAGATGGAAAGAAATAATAAAATGAAATCAGAATTAAACGAATTAGAATCCAAAAATAAAATAGAAAGAATCAACAAAACAAAGAGTTTGTTCTTGGAAAGAAATTAACAAAATTGACAGACCCTTAGCAAATCTTATCAGGAAAAGAAGAGAACACACCCAAATAAACAAACTCAGAGATGAGAGTGGAAACATCACAACAAAAAAGTGAATATTTCTCAAACCTTTATGCTAACAAGTTTGAGAATGTGGAAGAAATGGATGGTTTTCTAGCAAATATTGACATGCCAAAATTAAACCAACTTAACAGACCCATGTCAAGCATCAAAATAGAAACAGCAATAAGAGATCTCTCACCCAAGAAAACTCAGGACTGGATAAATTTACAGCTGAATTCTACAAGGCCTTCAAAGCAGAACTCATGCCAATACTCCTCCAACTCTTCAAAGAAATTGAAATTGAAAGTCTACAACCAAACTCGTTATATGAAAAACCAGACAGGGACTCATTAAAGAAAAAGAACTGTAGACCCATTTCTTTGATAAACATTGATGCAAAATTTCTCAACAAAATTTTGGTCAATCTACTTCAACAACTCATCAAAAAATCACACATCACGATCAAACAGGATTCATTTCAGGGATGCAAAGCTGGCTCAATATATGCAAATCAATTAATATAATTCATTATATCAACAAGAGCAAGGATAAGAACCACATGATTATCTCAATAGAATCAGTAAAAGCATTTGACAAGATCCAACACCCTTTTATGATGAAGGCTCTGGAAAAACTAGGAATTCATGGAACATTCCTCAATACAAAAAAGGCTGTGTATGACAAACATATAGCCAGCATTATTCTTAATGCTGAAGAACTAAAATCATTTCCTCTAAACTCAGGTACAAGATAAGGATGACCACTCTCTCCACTTCTCTTCAATTTAGTATTAAGAATTTAGTATTGCCTAGTTACAGCAATAAGATGAGATGCAAATATAAAGTGGATCCAATTAGGGAAAGATGAAATCAAACTCTCCATCTTTGTAAATGACATGATCCTATATTTAAAGAATCCCATGGACTCCACTCCCAAATTATTTAAGCTGATTCAAAACTTTAGCAAAGTAGCAGGGTATAAAATTAACCCTCAAAAATCAATGTCTTTTCTGTATGCCAACAATGAGAATAGCACTACTGAAATCAGGAAAGCAACTCTTTTTGTAATAGCCTCACACAAAAAAATAAAATACCTTGGAGTTAACTTGACTAAAGAAATAAAGGACCTCTATGATGAAAAAATCAAAAACCTAAAAAAGGAAATTAAAGCAGAACTAAGGAAGTAGCAAAACCTGCCATGCTCCTCGATTGGGAGGAATTAACATAGTGAAAATGGCAATACTTCCCAAGGCTATCTACAAATTCAATGCAATACCTATCAATATTCCAATTTAATTCTTCAATGAAATTGAAGAAGCAAACCCAAAAATTCATATGAACAATGAAAGATCCTGAATAGCAAAAACAAGCCTCAGCAGAAAGAACAGTGCTGAAGGAATATCAATACCAAATTTCAAACTCTACTACAAAGCCATAGTAATTAAAACAGCTTGGTAATGGCACAAGAACAGACCTGAGGGCCCATTGAATAGAACTGAAGACTCAGAATGAACCCGCAGATCTATAACCGCCTAATCTTCCATAAAGGAGCTAAAAAAAATAGAATGGAAGAAAGATAGTCTCTTCATTAAATGGTTCTGGAAAAATTGGTTAACCGCATATAGAAAACTAAAACTAGATCCTTATGTATCACACTGTACCAGAATCAACTCCAAACGGGTCTAAGACCTTGAAGTCATAGCAGACACTCTGAAAACCTTACAGGAAGGAATAGGAGAAACTCCAAGGCTCCTTGGCACAGGCCAAAATTTTCTTAATAAAGATCCAGAAACAAAATAAATAAGAGTTTGGACAAATGGGATTGCATGAAACTGCAGTTTCTGCATGGCAAAGGACAAAGCTAGCAAGATAAATAGAAAGTCTACAGACTGGGTGAAGATCATCACTAGCCATACAACTGACAAGGGTTTTATATCTAAAATATACTTAGAAATCAAAAAACAATATTCCACTACAACAAATCCTCAAAGAAACAACTGCCTACTAAATAAATGGGCTAAAGACTTAAAGAGAAATTTCTCTGAAGAAGAAATAAGAAGGGCCAATAGACACATGAAGAAATGCTCAACTTCTCTAGCCATAAAAATAATGCAAATCAAAACAACATGGACATACCACCTGACCCTGGTTAGAATGGCTATAATCAAGAACTCTAAAAGAACAACAGATGCAGGAGGGGATGTGGCCAGAAAGGAACCCTACTGCATTGTTGGTGGGAGTGTAAACTTTTTCAACCACTTTGGAAAGCAGTATGGAGGTTCTTCAAAAGACTTCACAGAGGAGGGCGGACCAAGATGGTGACGCGGCAGTAGGAAAATGCCACAGCTCTCCCCAAACAAAAAGAGAGTTCGAGTTCCAATGCTTTATCTCCCCAAGATACCCACAACAACAAAAAGATGAACACCCAGAGAAAAACAGGAGGCGGGGGAAAAAAAAAGAAAGAAAGAGAAAAAAAGAATTTCAGAACAGAGAAGCGCAAAGATCCCTCCCCCAACCTTTACTGGCACCAAGCTGTGGCCAGCCTGGTCCGGTGGGGGCTGCCTGAATCCCAGAGACACAGGGGGCTGTCTGCAAATTACCTGCCCAGAAGCCCTCTGAGGTACCGGTGTCAGACCCGCTGATCATTATGAACAGTGAAACCTCCAAGCCAGGCACCTGCACCCCCACCCCTCACTCTCCATCCAAGCAGAGAGGCTCCATCTTGCCAAAGCCACTCGGCCCCACGGGAACCCCAGAGCTACACCAGATGCCCACAGAATACCAGAGCATAAGACCTGCAAGGAACTGGTGCTGATCCAGAGAACGCAAACAGAGACAAACCCTGTGCTCAGAACCTGCATGGAGGTCCCACCCCCACCCCTCATGCAGAGGCGGGAGGCCAGTCCTGTGGTGCAAACCTGAACAGCATCAACCTAGGCAGAGACAGAAGAGAAACACGCAGAGCCACCACCACCCAGCCCAGCCCACAACCACCTCAACTGAACTCTGATTGCAACAGCAACCAACAACCTACATCAAACAGAAACAACAACTAGCTCCAGAGTGAGTACCCCACAGGGGACAGTGTATCTCTCAAGGGAGACCAGAGCTGGTGGGAATCCCCAGACCCTGATCCAGACCCTCTACCCCAACACCTGGACCACAGGACCCACTAAAACTGGGAACAGTTCAAGAGCTCCACCAGCCCATGGAGCACACTCAGCTGGCCAGGCTAGAGTAAAAGTGCCCCTGAAAGGGAGTTTAAACACCCAAGCCAGGAACAGCACCCCTGGGTCAAGACACCCAACAGTGGAAGAAATTTGAACTGTGTGCTCCAGGCTGCATAACGTAGGTGGGATACACAGCAGCACAGGTCCAACCAGTGTACCCCAGGCCGGGGGCTGGGACCAGGCCTGGGGTTCCTGTGCCTGAACAACAAAACCAACTCCTCCCAACTGAAGTCAGAAGCTGACCATACACCTCATTAGAGGGGAGAAAAACAGAACTGCACCCTTGGGAATCACGCCTGTGACAGCAAAAGACCCGGGGGTCCAGGCCAAGAGAAGTCCAAATCCCACCAAAACCAAACCCATATATTCTACCTGGGAATTGAACAACACAGGCCACCAGCAGCTGATAATAGTCAGGAGCTCAGGCTGGTAAGGTGGCTCAGCAGTAGAGTGCTTATCTTGGGTGCATGAGGCCCTGGATCTGATTCCTCAGCACCACGTAAGCAGAAAGGGCCAGAAGTGGTGCTGTGGTTCAAATGGTAGGGTGCTAGCCTTGAGCTGAAGAGCTGAGGGACAGTGCCCAAGCCCAGAGTTCAAGCCCACAACTGCCCCTCCAAAAAAAAAAACAAAAAACAAAACCAAAACATCAGGAACCCAGGAGCTGGGAAGTTGGCTCAGTGGTAGAATGCTTGCCTTGCATGCATAAGGCACTGGGTTTGATTCCTCAGCACCACATAAGCAAAAAGAAAAAAAACCCAGAAGTGGCACGGTGACTCAAGTGGTAGAGTGCTAGCCTTGAGCTGAAGAGCTGAGGGACAGTGCCCAGGCCCAGAGACCGGACCCCCCCCAAAAAAATCAGGAGCCCATGGCAGACTCCAGCATCTGGGTGAGTGCATCCAGCACATCCGATCTTGCCAATGCACCTGTAGGAGCAAACAGGAGCAGGCTAGGCTGCTCAACCCTTCTAAAGGTGGGAATTGCCAGTGATCTACAGCAGAGAGCCAAAAACCCTATATGGGTCAGACCAGCAGCTGGAGGTCGACCCCCAACAGAACAGAGACCAGGCATAGACCCTCTCTACCAGCACAGAAACAGCAACCAAGCAAAGACGGACACCTATTGACTAAAACAAAATTTCATATTAGTCTCCAAAAATCCCTGAATCCCCATAAAAAATCACAGAGAAAAATTACTAGGTTTATCAACACTCAGGATAGCAAGCTATCCCCAAATGCCAGCAGCTACCCATGGGAGAGCCCCAATGGGAGCAAAGCAGGAATGGAAGACAAAAGCTACATCCAAGAGATGCTGGAAGCAATGACTCAAGAAATAAAGAGAGAAAAAGACCATAAATTGAAAGAATACAGGGTCAAAGTATTGAAAGAGATGCAGGATATCAAACAGGAGATGCATGCAAAAATAGAGGCAGCACACACCTCACTAAGAGGTGAGATTAGTGCCAAAATAGAGGAAGTACACACCTCATTAAGAGGTGAGATTAGTACTTTGAGAACAAACATCAAATCCATAAATGAGTCCATTTCTTCCATGCAAACCACAATGGAAGCCATAGTTAACAGAGTGAATGAAATGGAATGTAGAGTGTCAGATACAGAAGACAGAATACAATAACTGGACCAAAAAATGACAGATACGGAAAAATCACTTAAATCATTCCAAAGGGAAATTCAAGAGGAAGTGGACAGTGCCAAGAAAATTTAACCATCGTATAATTGGAGTGGACGAAGGTTAGGAATATCAAAGCAAGGGAATGCAACACCTATTCAACAAGATAATCGGTGAAAATTTTCCCCATCTCAAAAAAGAACATCTTACCTACATAAAAGAAGCATATAGAACACCTAACAAGCAAGAACCCAGGAGAAACACTTCTAGACACATTATAGTAAAATGATAGATTTGAAAAGTAAGGAAACAATCTTGCATGCAGGAAAAATGGAGAAGGAGTTATACTACAACGGGAAAAAAATTAGAATCACTGCAGATCTTTCCACACAAACACTGAATGGATTAAAGGCCTGGGAAAGTAACATATGAGTCCTGAGAGCCAATAACTGCCAACCCAGACTGATATACCCAGCAAAGCTAGCATTCACATTCAATGGAGAACTGAAAAAATTTTAATAGCAAAGAAAAACTAAATGAATACATAAACATTAAGCCAGCATTACAAAGAATACTAAGAGGGGGGACACAACCTGAAGAAAGCAACCAGGAACAGGGACCTGCACCCAGCCAGGCATTAATAGAAGTCTAACTGAACAAGCACAGGAGGAAAGGAAAGAAGAAAAACTTAGGAAAACTGGGAATGACAGGGACCACAATGCATCTCTCTATACTATATATTAATATTAACGGGCTTAATTTACCAATCAAAAGAAAAAGAACTGTAGATTGGATCAGAAAACATGACCCATCCATTTGTTGCCTTCAGGAGACCCACCTCTCAGCCACACACAAACTCAGAGTGAAGGTTCAAAAAAGGATCTACCAATCAAAAGAAAGCAGGTATTACAATCCTGATATCTGACAAAATAAACTTTTCATTAATATCAAAGACAAGGATGGACACTACATATTAATACAGAGAACAATTGAAGAGGAGAATATTACCATCATCAACTGATAGTCCCCAAACATTGGTGCACACAAATATTTTAAGCAAATACTCTGAAACTTACAGAATAAAATAGATCCCCAATTTGATAATACTAGGAGACTTGAACACTCTACTCTCACCAAAGGACAGGTCTACCAACCAGAGTATTGGCAAAGAAGCTACCAAATTAAGTGAGGCCATACTACAACTAACTGAAATCTACTGAGTATTTCACCCTAAAACAACACAGTACACATTCTTCTCAGCAGCTCATGGAACTTTCTCCAAAATAGACCACATCATAATTCATGCAAGGAACTTAAACAAATACAAGGGGTTCAATATAATCCCCTGTATCCTATCTGACCACAGTGGAATCAAGTTAGTTCTCAATAAGAAAGCACATCACAGAAATTACTCAAATACATAGAAATTTAACAGCACACTTCTAAGCAATGCCTGAGTAATGGAAGAGATTAAAGAGGAAATTAAAATATTCCTACAACTCAATGATAATGAAAACAAATCACAAAGAAACTTGTGACACAGCAAAAGCAGTCCTGAGGGGCAAATTTATTGCCCTCAGTGCCCACATCAAGAAAATAGAGACAGACTAAGTAAATAATCTCATGTTGCAATTAAAACAGCTAGAAAAACATGAAAAAATGGAACCTAAAGTTACTAGATGGAGCCAGATAACCAAACTAAGAGCAGAGATCAATGAAATAGAGAATCTGAGAATCATAGCCAAAATTAACCAAACAAAAAGCTGGTTCTTTGAAAAAATAAACAAAATTGATGGACCATGGGCAAGATTAATTTTAAAAAGAAGAGAGGAAACCCATATTAACAGGATTAGGGATGCCATGGGAAAAATCACAACACATACCCAAGATATCCAAACAATTTTAATGGACTACTTTCAAAAGTTATACCCTCTAAACAAAGAAAACCTGGCAGCAATGGATACATTTTTAATTATTAATTTAATTAATTAATTAATTTATTTATTATTGTGAAAATACTGTAGAGAGGGGTTACAATTACATGGGCAAGATAATGAGTATATTTCTTATCAAACATTGTAGCCTCCTTTTTTGTTTCCTCTTCCCATCCCTTCCAATTCTCCTCCTGTCCCCCCACCCAATTCTCCTCCCCACCTCCACCAAAGTTGTAAAGTTTGTTTTCAACATAACGACTTGAACATCTCATTGTTGCAATGGGTCCACCTGTATCCCTATTTAAACGATTTGTTTTTTCTCTTCCCCTCCACAAATTATACCAACATCATATACAGCGAATAAAGGGGTTATACCGTGAGGGAGGGACATACAAAGCAACAAAGAAATAATCTTATAAATGTGTTAGAAACAAGCACATGAAAGAAAAAAAAATTTGAATACATATCTTAGGGTTCATTTCCCTGACCTTTTCTGCTTGACTCAGACATACACTAGTTATTGCAAATAAGGGAAGCTATGGGACTTATGTTTCTTTGGGCCTGGCTTACTTCACTTAATATAATTTTTAAGTCTTTCCATTTCCTAACAAATGGGGCAATGTCATTCTTTCTGATGGAGGCATAGAATTTCATTATGTATATATACCACATTTTCGTGATCCATTCATCTACTGAGGGGCATCTGGGTTGGTTCCAGATCTTAGCTATGGTAAAAAATGCTGCAGAAAACATAGTTGTGCTGGTAGCTTTAATATATTCTTGTTTGTGAACATCTGGGTAAATGCCCAAAAGTGGGATTGCTGGGTCATAGGGGTGCTGTATTTGGAGTCTTTGGAGGAACCTCTATACTACTTTCCAAAGTGGTTGAACAAGTTTACACTCCCACCAACAATGCAGTAAGGTTCCCTTCTGTCCATTTCCCCTCCAGCATCTGTTATTAGAGTTTTTGATTATAGCCATTCTAACTGGGGTGAAGTAATATCTCAATGTTGTTTTGATTTGCATTTCTTTTATGGCTACGGAGGTTGAGCATTTCTTCATGTGTCTATTGGCCATCCTTCTTTCCTCTTCAGAGAAGTTTCTCTTTAAGTCTTTAGCCCACTTATTAATTGGGTGTTTGTTTCTTTGAAGATTTGTTGCCCAAACTGAGGAAAGAAGAAGTAAATCAAGTAAATAAGCCAATATCTTACAACGAGATATAGGAAGCAATCAGAAGTCTTCCAACAAAGAAAAGTCCAAGACCAGATGGACTCACAACAGAATTCTATAATATATTTAAAGCAAAACTAATACCCATACTCCTCAAGCTGTTTAGATAAACAGAGAAGGAGGTAGCTATCCCAAACTCATTCTACGATGCCAATATCACACTCATCTCCAAACCAGGCAAAGACCCAAGCAAAAAAGAGAATTACAGGCCAATTTCCTTGATGAACACAAATGCAAAGATGCTTAACAAAACTCTAGCTAACAGAATCCAGAAACAAATAAAAAAAATCATACACTACGACCAGGTAGGCTTCATCCCAGAGATGCAGGGATGGTTTAACATAAATAAGTCAATAAATGTAATCCAACACATCAACAGATCCAAGGTTAAGAATCACATGATTATGTCCACAGATGCAGAAAAGGCCTTGATAAAATTCAACATTCATTCATGCTAAAAGCTAAACAGGAATAGAAGGAACATTTCTTAAAACAATAAAAGCCATTTATGACAGAACAATAGCCAATATTATACTTAATGGGGAAAAGCTACAACCAATTCTCCTAAAATCAGGAACAAGGCAAGGATGCCCACTGTCTCCACTCTTCTTCAATATAGTCCTGGAACCCTTAGCCAGGGCAATAAGGCAAGAAAAAGACATTAAAGGGATCCACATAGGGAAAGAAGAAGTTAAACTATCCCTTTTTGCAGATGACATGATTCTATACCTTCACGATCCCAAAAACTCCATCCCCAAACTCTTAGAAAGCATAAATCACTTCAGCAAAGGAGCAGGATACAAAATCAACCCACAAAAATCAGTGGCCTTCCTGTACACTGACAATATACAAGCAGAGAGGGAAATAAAGGAAGCAACCCCATTCACAATAACCTCCCCAAAAATATTTAGTAATTAACCTAACCAAAGATGTAAATGAACTATTTAATGAAAACTTTAAAAACCTAAAGAAAGAAATTACAGAAGACACCAGGAAATGGAAAGACCTCCCTGCTCTTGGATAGGCAGACTTAATATAGTGAAAATGGCAATACTGCCAAAATTAATATACAAATTCAATGTAATTCCTATTAAAATATCAATGACATACATCTCTGAAAACAGTCAGAAAACAGTCCAAAAATTCATATGGAACAACAAAAGACCTAAAATAGCCAAAATTCTAGGGAATAAAGACAACATGGGAGGGATATCCATGCCAAACTTCAAACCCTACTATAGAGCCCTAATAACAAAGAAAGCATGGTACTGGCACAAAAACAGACCTGAAGACCAATGGACTAGAATAGAAGATCCAGGAATAAATCCATATGCCTACAGTCAGCTGACAATTGACAAAGGAGCCAAAGACATACAATGGAAGAAACACAGCCTCTTCAACCACTGGTACTGGGAAAACTGGGTGGCCACATGAAGAAGACTAAAAGTGGACCCCAGCCTATCACCATGCACCAACATCAACTCAAAATGGATTAAAGACTTTAATATTAAACCTGAATCTCTGAAACTATTGCAGGACAGAGTTGGAGAGACACCTGAACTTATAGGCACAGGAAGGAACTTCCTGAACAGAGTCCCAGGGTCACAACAAATAGGAGAGAGACTTGACAAATGGGACTACCTTAAAATAAAAAGCTTCTGCACAGCTAAAGCCATCACAACCAAGCTAGAAAGACAACCAACTAATTTGGAAAAATATTTATCAGCAATATATCAGACAAGAAGTTAATAGCCAGTATACACAGGGAACTCAAGAATCTAATCCCTCCCAAACCTAACAAACCAATTACTAAATGGGAAAGGGAACTAAAGAGAGACTTTTCAGAAGAAGAGATAAAAATGGCAAAGAAACACATGAGGAAATGTTCACCATACCTGGTGAAGGAAATGCAAATAAAGACAACCCTGTGATACCACCTTACCCCAGTCAGAATGGCCCACATCCTCAAGTCAGCCAACTAAAAATGCTGGAGGGGATATGGAGAAAGACGAACCCTATTACACTGCTGGTGGGAATGTATACTTATACAACCACTTTGGAAAGCAGTCTGAAGGATCCTCACAAAGCTAAATATTGACCTCCCTTATGACCCAGTCACACCACTTCTAGGCATCTATCCTGAACAACAGGAACCAGTATACAAGGACACGTGCACCTCCATGTTTATTGCAGCACTGTTCACAATAGCGAGGATATGGAAAAAACCCAGATGTCACACCACAGATGAGTGGATCCAAAAATTGTGGTATCTATACACAATGGAATATTATGCAGCCATTAGAAAGGACACAATAATGGCATTTTCAGGGAAATGGATGGATCTAAAAGAAATCATCTTGAGCCAGGTAAGCCAAGAGCAAAGAGACAAATGGTACATGTTCTCCCTGATAAGTGGATGTTAAATCCAAAATGTTAGGTGATACAACAAAATTAATAGGACTTAAAAAGAAAGGACTTCCACTCATTTAGTTGAATCATTACTAAATTCCCTATCCTTCTGATCACATGTATGGTATATATGTGTATACTGGAGGGGAACCAGGAAGACAACACAGAACTAGAGGGAATCAGGGAAAAACATACAACAGCAGGACCCCTCAGCTGCACTGGACATTGACCAAAGTGAACTAAGCAACTTAATGGCAGTGATGGGAGGGAGGGAACAAGTGGGAAAGAGGGAATAGCTGATGCTACAAAAGAAATATACATACCACCCAATGTGAAAGAAATAACTCTATCGCAAAGCTCATAGAACTCATAAATGTTATAGACCGTGATACACAATTTGCTCCAGGAAAGTTAGAATGTGTTTGTGACTTTAACTGAGCATCACTATCCCAAAATACTGTAAAATTTGGGAAATTATATAACCACTTAGTCACAATAAAAATTTTGAAAAAAAAAAGACTTCACATAGGGCTTCCCTATGATCCAGTATTCCCACATTTGGGCATTTACCCAAGTGATCACAAACAGGACCGTACTAAGGCTGTGAGCACAACTATGTTTATTGCAGCATTATTTACCATAGCTAAGATACGGAACCAACCCAGATGCTCCTCAGTAGATGAATGGATCAAGAAAATGTGGTATATATACACAATGGAATTCTATGCCTCCATCAGAAAGAATGACATTGCCCCAT
>NW_012267268.1:1297005-1303460 GCF_000151885.1 Dipodomys ordii | reverse complement strand
GTATAACCCTTGCTTTCACTGTATTTGATGTTGGTATAATTTGTGGAGAGAAGGGAAAAAAACAAATCATTTAAATATGTATACAGGTGGACCTATTGCAACAATGAGATGTACAAGTCGTTATGTCGAAAATGAACTTTACAACTTTGGTGTGGGGGGAGGAGAGGTGGGGGGGTGAGGGGAAGATGGGATGGGAAGGGGAAACAAAGGAGGAGGCTACAATGCTGGATAAGAAATTTACTCATTATCTTGCCCATGTAATTGTAACCCCTCTGTACAGTATTTGCACAATAAAAATAAAAAAAAAAACTGTGCCTGATCCCAGAAAGAATCTCACATTGAAAGAACTTTAGCTACTGATACTCAACTTAGACCCCTGGCCCCATATGTAGCTCTTATTAATCAAATCTTTCCAAACACTTAAGACTTGTTCCAAGGGTTGTCTTTCCTGACTAGAATAGGTAATAAACTCAGATTGGTTAACAGATTATTTTGGGGTCTTTATCAAGTAGAGAGTTAATTGAATTTACTCTCCGTATATATCAAAAGAAACATCTTACTAGTTGTTGATATTCTTAATGTAATTATACATTTAACTTTGACATGATAATTTGCTTTTAATGTTTCAAAATTAAGTATATCTATAAACAATTCTTACAAAGTAAGAAAAATAGTGGCAAATTGGCTCTATTAGATATTCACATTCAACATGATCTTCATTTAAAACAATCGATAAAAATTTCTATAGCAGCCCATACTTTGAAAAAAAAAACATATTATCAAAGAACTGAGAAAGATAAAAATTGTAGGGCCAAATAATGAAATGATTTTCAGAGAAAATGACCAAATCATTTCAGGAAGGATTTGTTAAATACTGAGTTAATTCTTTAATGCTTAATTAAATGTATCCATGATAAATCAATCATATGGAGCTGTTCATAATTGAAACTCAGCAGGCTCCTCCTTCAACTGTCCTAAGCCAGCCCTCCCAGGAATGCAAAACTCACCTTACTTTTTTAAAAGCTCCAGCACATGAGAAATGGCTTCATTATCCATTTTCTACCTCAGAATATCATTGTTCAAGTTCTTCCTTTTTCCTACTCTCAGGAGGAATGTCTCTCTCTTCTTTGCAAAGGAAAGCTTTGCTTATAAGCCAAGTATTTTCTAAATATCTTAGATGTCTGCTTCTTTTATCTAGGTATGTTTGCTTTCCATAATGGATATAGTTTTTATTGTGAAAGAATTATAAATATTTCAACTCATGTCTTTTGCTCTATGCCTGGCTCTTCCTCTTTTACAGTAACCCTCAAGACATTACACACACACACACACACACACACACACACACGACTTTTGCATTATGATGTGTCAACCCTGCATGCTATTTTCCTTTTCTCCCACAGGGCAGTTTCAGTCTTTGCTCTTCTGAAACCGTGATCCCCTAACATCACCAGTGACCTGGAATCATCAAATCCAATATGTGCTGTCTCCTCACACTCAATGCCCCAAGTGTGACTGTGATGAACAGAAGATTTTGTGATCCTCTTCCACTGGCTTTGAACCATACTTTGTCCTAATATTTTTTCTTCAAATATTTCTATAGGTTCTATCCTGGAAAATGTGATTAAAACAATGACATTTTTCAAAGCTTAGCTTTGAGGTCTAACATTTCTGCCCTAACTGCTCTTCTCAGAATGCTCATTTCTCCTGACACTTTGCTATATTAATCCTCACACTTTCACCCCAAATCGTGACCTCTCTCACCTACCTGCCTGTTCTCTATGTCCAGTGCTATTCTAGATAGCACAAGTATGTTAGGGATGTATAAATCTTAATAGACTAAAAGTAAATACTAGTCCTTATGATTTTGGCTGAATCTTCACTCCAAATTATGTGCGTGTGTATAAATGCATGTATATATATGTATATATATGTCTTTGTTGTCTTATTAGAATACTAACTACAATATTAATATTAATCTTTAGCAGGAAAGTAAAACAGGGGCTGTATTAGGGTATGCACCAGTGAAAATGGGTAGAGCTAACAAAGAGGAAAAATGATGATGAGGATGCATATAGTTAATATAGTATACTTGCATGCACAAAAATAAAGCAATGAAGAGTCGGGGGAGTGAGATGGTAAAGAGTGAGAAAGTAGAGATTAGCAGGATGCCCTGTATCACATGTAGAATTATCACAATACATTCCCCTCCCCTTTGTACATCAAATGTATGCCAATCCTGGTACATAGCCCAATTCATTCTACATAGCATTTTATGTTTTATCAAATGTTCCAAAACAATTCAAACTATATTTGTGTGTTTATGACCTACCAATATCCTGTCAAACAGGCCAAATCATCTCTTACTATCTGCTTCCCATGTCTCATGCTCCACTCCCATTCAGACGTGGTCAGGAAGCACAGGGACAATGCACCAGCTCCTGTTCCAAATATTCATCTCTTTCAAATCACTGTTACATTCTACCTAGTATTGCCACTAATATCTCTCCCTTCTGCATTCTAATGCCAGTCATTTAAAATTTAATCATATACTTCTACCTTTGAACTTGTTACTGTCAGTATTAACTCTGAAGTATAATAGATTTTCAATTGCACATAAATCATGAAAACTATATGTGTGTGGAAATATAGCTATATATATACATACATATATGTTTGTATATATGTGTCTGTGTATATATATATATATATATATATATATAATGCAAGATACAATGTAATGGTTTTGATGCAGTTATACATTACATAAATTAAATAAAAAACACATTTACCATTTAAGAAAATAGTGAAAACTGCCAGAATACTTTCTACTAATTTTTTGAAATATGCACTAGAAAAGAGTTGTTTCTAGTCAGCTTATTATGCAACAGCACACCAAACCTCTTCCTTTTCATACTAAATTAGTACCCATGACCCCAACTCTCCCCAAGTTTCTCCCTTTCCTATTCTCCTAGGTTTTGGTAACTACCATTATACTCTTAATTTCTTTCAGTGCATCCTTCTTAGATTCCATATGAGTGTGACTATGCATTACTTATTTTTCTGTGCTTGACTATTTACTTAACATAATATTCACTATACAATGATTTGAATGATAAAACTTTATTTTTTCATAGTTGAATAGTACTCCACATCTTTATCTATTCACCAATTGAAGAACATTTGGGATTTCTAATTCTAAGTTCTATGGACAGTGAAGCAATAAAATATATATGTAATAAAATAAAAAATAAATAGCCAATGCATAAAAAGAAAACATTTTTATTATAAAACTTTCTTTTGAAGTACAAGAATTTAAAAGGACCATAAAGATAACAAATAAAAAAGATGTGAAGAACACTGGAGTTAGATCCTGCAGCAGAATCAATTCCAAATGGATAAAAGACCTCAATGTAAGACCAGATACCCTGAAAATATTACAGTAAGGTGTAGGAGAAACACTAGGGCTCTTTGGCACAAGTTGTAACTTCCTAAGTAAAGATCCATAAGCACAAATCAAAGAAAGACTGGGTCAAAATGAGAACTCCTCAAAATGAAGAGTTTCTACATTGCAAAGGACATAACTAGCAAGAAAAATAGAAAGCCTATGGAATTGGAGATATATACTAGCTATGCATCAGACAAAGGCCTCATATATAAAATATACTTAGAGCACAAAAAATAAACCCCCAAAACCAAATACTCAAAAAAATAACAATCCCATTAATAAGTAGGCTAAAGAGTAAAAGAGAGACTTCTCTGAAGAAGAAATAAGAATGGCCAATAGACCTTAAGAAAGGTTCAATATCTTTGGCCATAAGAGAAATACAAATCAATACAACATTGAGATTATACCTCACCCCAGTTAGAATGATCATTATCAAGAGAACAAATAACAACAACAGATGCTGGTGTGATGTGGCCTAAAGGGAATGCTACTACACAGTTGGTGCAAATGTAAACTTGGTCAATCACTCTGGAAAGCAGAATGGAGGTTCCTCAAATAACTTAACATAGAGCTTTCCTATGGCCAAGAAATTCCACTCCTGGGCATTTACCTAAATGACCACAAACCAGCCCACATTAATGCCACGAGTACAACCATGTTGATTGCAGCATTGTTTACCATAACTAAGATATGGAAACAACCCAGATGCTCCTCAGTGGATGAAAATGTGCATATAGCACGATGGAATTCTATGCATCCACCAGAAAGAACGACATTACCATATTTGTAAGAAATGGAAAGACTTGGAAAAAAAATATTATGCAAAGTAAGCCAGACCCAAAGAAACATAGGCTGCATGGTTTCCCTCATTTGTAACAACTAAAATGTATCTATAAATCAACACATAAATTCAATGGATAGTAAAAGACAAATAATTACATCTTGACATGGTTAATTAAACAGTACTCTAAACATTTACACAGTGAGAACAAAGAAAGATATTCTTAGGAGAGTATCGAAGAGCTCAATAGCTATGTGTATATGGTATATGGTCTTATAAAATAATATTCATTGAAAGGAACTCCAAGAAATAGAAACAGGGTGTGTGTTTTGTTTTGTTTTGTTTTCTTGTGGTCCTTGGGCTTGAACTCTGGGCCTGAATGCTGTCCCTCAGCAATTCAGCTCAAAGCTAGCACTCTACCAGTTGAGCTACAGCACCAATTCTGGCTTTTGGTCTTGGGGATAAGAGTCTCATGGAATTTCCTGCCCAGGCTGGCTTTGAACCTCAATCCTCAGATCTCAGCCTCCTGAGTATCTAGGATTACAAGAGTGAGCTACCAGCGCTGGGCTCAGGGTGGTTTTGTGTTTTTTTTTTTTTTTTTTTTTTTGGGGTCCGGTCGTGGGGCCTGAGCCTGGGCGCTGTCCCTCAGCTCTTCAGCTCAAGGCTAGTGCTCTACCACTTGAGCCACAGCGCCACTTCCGGCTTTTTTCTTTTTGGTTATGTGGTGCTGAGGAATCAAACCCAGGGCCTCAGGCATGCAAGGCAAGCGCTCTACCACTGAGCCACCTTCCCAGCCCTCAGGGTGTTTTTTTTATTGTATTATTTGCAGTTATTTTTCCCCCTTTGGTTTATTCCCTTTTTGTCACTGTTTTTGATTTCTTTAGCCTTTGTCTTATATATAATTTTATCTGATTTGGGGAGCAGAAAGGAAACTACAGAAACTGTGGAACAAAGGATGAACCAATTCAGCAATGATACTCACTAGACAGTATATTGGAAATGAACTGTATAACTGAGGAAAGAGGGGAGGGAGGGAAAAAACTGGGAGAAAATGAGGGAGGGGTTGGTATTGTTCAAAAGGAAATGTACTCATTACCTGACTTATATAACTGTAACTCCTCTGTATATCACCTTTCCAATAAAATTTAAAGAAAAATGTAAAAAGAATAGTACTGCCTCAATTTAGTGAGAGTCATCCTAACCATATTCTCATATCAAATTCCTCATCCTTTGGACTTGATATCTAAATGCTTGGTTTGTCTTTAGCAAGATATTGATTAGGCCACATTAAAATATTCCCCTTATATTCAAAGCACCTTTAGTAATTTCCCCCTCTGAACCTTGAGTCATTGGCTGTAAATCCCGAGCTGTCCCTGCTCTATTTGGAATTAGTGCAGGGTCTGTTCCTTGTTACCATAATTTATCATATAACCTTCCTTCCTTAACCTTCCTTCCTATTTTAATCATTGTCAGAATGCGCTCCAACAATTATACATGCGGATATTTGTTTAGTTTGCTAGAGTAGATGACTATGAACTACAGCCCTAGATCAAATATAATGTGGTATTGCATATTTTAATAAGTGAAGAAATCAACAATGACTATTCATTATTTATTGTTTCCTTATCAAGATATAGACATAGCTGAATTGTTGTAACATAAACCATATGGGCCCCAGAGCCTAAAATACTTTTCAATCCTTAAAAGAAAAAGGTTGCTGCTAACTATGGCAACTTAGTTTCAGATTCAAAACAAATATATTTTACTTATTATATTTGTTTATTTTTAGGGGGGGGTCCGGTCGTGGTGCCTGAACTCTGGGCCTGGGCGCTGTCCCTCAGCTCTTCATCTAAAGGCTAGCGCTCTACCACTTGAGCCACAGCATCATTTCTGGCTCTTTTCTTTTTTCTTATGTGGTGCTGAGGAATCGAACCCAGAGCCTCATGCATGCAAGACAAGCATTCTACCACTGAGCCACCTTCCCAGCCATACTTATTATATTTGTAAATGTGAAGTTACTTTCATATTACTCCACTAGCATTAAAAGGCTGGTGAATTTTTTTCAAAATCTTTATGTAGATATTTTGTTTTGTCTCGATGATATGAATCACATATTTTCCTTTAAAAAATTGGAATCATCAAAACAACATTGAGATATCACCTCACCCCAGTTAGAACGGCAAAAATCAAGAATTCTAACAACAACAGATGCTGGAGGGGATGTGG
>NW_012267268.1:1270388-1296265 GCF_000151885.1 Dipodomys ordii | reverse complement strand
AGGAGGCTGCAATGCTTGGTAAGAAATGTACGCATTATCCTGCCCATGCAATTGTAACCCCTCTGTACAGTATGTTCACAAATAAAATTAAATTAAAAAAATTGGAATCAATCGGTCAGGTATAGAAAAGAAATATATTTCCCTAAAACATAGAATAAAGGTCATCTTCATTAAAAGCCATCATAAAATTGAAAGCAATTATCAATTCATTATGATGAATTGATTATGAATTCATATGGAGGTCGTTTGCATGGCATTTCCTGTAATAAAGAGCCCTTTCCAAAATAGATAATGGGGCAGCTCATAGCAACTCAACTAAGTGATGTTTTTCTGATTTGTATAATATCAGCAATTTTTACATGATCATTTCCCTTTTGGATTATTTGCAAAAATAAAAACACCAAAAAGAAAAAAGGGAAATTACATTAAAAGAAATACACTGCTCTAGAATTTCTAATATCTCTTCCCACTAGAAGGGAAGAGATAACAGTTAAAACTTTCACTGTTTCTGCATAAATTTATTACCAAACTCATGGCCTCTGTAACCTCTGCCTTATAAGCACAATTGGTTGAAATCAGCTGGCAATGGAAAGAGCTGAACATACTTACACCTTCTCTTCATTAGTATCCTAAAATGCACATAAATTAGATTGTGTTTCCATAATCCTAAAAGGCTAAAAGTCAAGAGTTCTGTAACACAAATAAGGGTTGAAGATAATTGTAAAGTTCCATCCAACTGCAAGAGAGGGGAGGGAAAGGGAGTAGGGAAGGGAGGGAGAAAGGGAAAGAAAAAGGGTTACAGAGGGATGGAGAAAGAGAGAGAAAGAGACAGAGAGAGGAACAGAGGAAGCAGGAGCAGAGCAGGAACAGAGCTGGAACATGCATGAGAGAGGAGGAGGACAGAGAGACTAGATCCGTATCAGAATCACTCTCTGATTTTCTTTTTTGATTAGTCACAGTTTTGTCAGGTTTTCTTTTTCTTGTGAAAGGATTGAATTGAATTGACTTCAGATTCCACATGTATAACAGAAGGATGATCTTAAAATGGAGTCTTTTTAAAAAACTTTTTATTTATTTCATTTTATTTTTTATTGTAAAGTTGATTACAGAGGGGTCACAGTTACATAAGTAAGGAAACATGGACAATTCTTATGGAACATTTTTGCTCCCTCCCTCATTTTCTCCTGCTTTCTCTTCCTCATGACTCCCCTCCCCCATCAAGTTGTAAAGTTCATTTGTTCATTTCCAACACAGTGTCTTGTGAGTATCACTGTTGCATTAGTTCACCCTTTGTCCTTGGAATTCTTTCATTCCTTAGGTTTCATAGCCATTAAGCATCATTCCTGCAGGTGTATGAACCATCTGCCAACAAAGACACTGCCCTCTATCTACTTCTGTGAATAACACAGAATCTGACCAAAAGGCCCCTTGTCATTTTTTCAAATAGTATAAAATTTCAGTCCCCTTAAAATTGTTTATTAAAAATTCTCCCAACAATTTCAAACATTTCCTCCTCAAAGTTTTAATTCTAGTATCCCTGACCACTAACAAGATGGCCTCAAAAAACAGAATGATACGTCTTTCATAAATATGTACCTTATTGTAAAAATACTGTACAGAGGGGTTACAGTTACATGAGCAAAGTAATGGGTACATTTCTTACCAAGCATTATTACCTCCTCCTTTGTTTTTCTCCTAACATCACTTCCTTCCCACCTCCACAACTATACTCCTCCCACCTCCTCCCCCACCTAAATTGTAAAGTTCATTTTTCAACATAGTGTCTTGCACTTCTCATTATTACAATGGGTCAATCTGTATCCCTATTTAAGCATTTTTTTTCCTTCTCCTTCCCAAATTAGAAAAGTCTATATACAAGATGCAGGGCATAAACATCAAATACAGAGAAAACAGGGATTATACCATGGGGGAAATTACATGGTACATTATAAATATGTTAGAAACAATATCAAGAATGAAAAAAACACTTGTGTCCCTATCTTGGGGTTCACATCGCTTAGCATCATTTTATTTGGTCATATGTACATAGTTTTTGGCTTTTTCTGCTTGTCTCAGACATATTCTTGTTTTTGCAAATAAGGGAAACATGGGACCTATGTTTCTTTTGGCCTGGCTTACCTCACTTAATATATTTTTTCCAAGTTTTTCCATTTCTTAACAAATGGGGCAATAGGCAATGTCATTCTTTCTGATGCACACATAGAATTCCATTGTGTGTGTGTGTGTGTGTGTGTGTGTGTGTGTATCACATTTTCTTGACCCATTCATCTACTGAGGGGCATCTGGGTTGATTCCATATCTTAGCTATGGTAAATAATGCTGCAGTAATCATAGTTGTGCTGGTAGCTTTAGTATGGTCTTATTTGTGATCATTTGGGTAAATGCCTAAAAGTGGGATTTCTGGGTCATAGGGGAGCTCATTGTGGAGCTCATTGTGGTAGAACAAGTTTACATTCCCACCAACAATGCAGTAAGGTTCCCTTCTGGCCATATCCCCTCCAGCATCTGTTGTTGTTAGAGTTCTTGATTATAGCCATTCTAACTGGGGTGAGGTGGAATCTCAATGTTGTTTTGATTGACATTTCTTTTATGGCTAGAGAAGTTGAGCATTTACTTTTCTTTTTTCTTTCTTTCTTTCTTTTTTTTTTTTTTTTGGCCAGTCTGGGGATTGAACTCAGGCCTGGAACTGTCCTGAGCTTCTTTTGCTCAAAGTTAGCACTCTACCACTTGAGCCACAGAAACATTTTTAGCTTTTTCTGTGTATGTGGTACTGAGGAATCAAACCTGGGGCATCATGCAAGCTAGGCAAGTACTCTACCACTAAGCCACATTCCCAGCTCCAGAGTGATATTTCACTACATTAATCATAGATCAGAAAATTATTTATTGACTTCTAAAACCAAAGTGAGAGCTGCATATCCAAATAAAAAGTGAGCCCTGATTTTCATATAAAGTTCTGAGTTCTACTATTAAAATATCTGTCAATATAACTATAAATATCTATCTACTGCTTAACTAATTTTATATCATCCTTGAACCCTTTATGTCTAGATCATGAAATTTGGTTAACTTTTTATTTGATTAATTTTCTCCCCATGACAAATACATTTATGCTCCAATATCATTCTAGTCAAGAAGGCTGTTCACTGGACTTCTGGTTGACATAATGCTTAACCACTACTGGGCTTTTCATACGTATGCTTTCTTATACTATGGAGATTTTTTTCTAGTCTTTTTAATATCACTACACACAAGATTATTACAGAAAAAGATATATGGGATGCAAGACAATACTTTTTTACATCCTCTCTGTCTTTAATACTCTTTATAAAAAAATTTGTACCTTGCAAATTAATCAAAGAAAGGTATCTGTAACTTTTAATGAGTCACCTGTAAAGCCACCCAGTTGCAGTCACAAGATATATTAATGTTTTAATAGAATTTTATTTTCATAATGTTATAGACTTGGGGATAGTGATATAAAGTTGTTAGAGGATGTACTTAGTATTGCGATACCTGGGGTTCGATGCCTATAACAAGAGTTATATATATAAAATTGTAAATAATATGTATTGTAAATAATATATAATTGTAAATAATATATAATTGTAAAGATACTATACAGAACAGTTACAGTTACATGAGTAAGGTAATGAGTACACTTTCTATTGAGCATTGTTACCCACTCCTTTGTTTTTCCTCTACAATCCCTTTCCTCCCCACCTCCCCAACTACTTCCACCAAAAAAAGTTGTAAAGTTCTTTATCATCATAGTGTTGAATGGGTCAACCTGTTACAATGGGTCAACCTGTATTGTATCCTTATTTCAGCATTTTGTTATTTCCCTTCCCCTCCCCAAATTAGAAAAATGTATATAAGATGCAGGGAACCAGAATAAAATACAATGAAAACAGGGGTTATACCATGGGGGAAGAACATAAAAAAGAAACAACAAATCACATAATACATTATAAGTATATTAAAAACAGCATTAAGAAAGATAAAACCTTTTGTGTCGCTATCTTTGGGTTCATTTTGCTTAGCATCATCTCATATGGTCATATATACATAGCTTTTGACCTTCTCTGCTTGTTCTAGACATAGACTAGTTATTTCAGATAAGGGAAGTCATGGGACCTATGTTTCTTTGGGCCTGGCTTACTTCACTTAATATAAGTTTTTCCAAGTCTTTCCATTTCCTAATAGGGCAGTGTCAGTCTTTCCAATGGAGGCATAGAATTCCATTATATATATGCATATTTATGTATATATACATATTTATGTGTGTATATATATGTATACACACACACACAACACACACACACACACACACACACACACACCACATTTTCTTGATCCATTCATCTACTGAGGGGCATCGGGGCTGGTTCCACATCTTAGCTATGGTGAATAATTCTGTGATAAACATAGTTGTGCTGATAGCTTTAGTATGGCTTTGCTTGTGATCATTTGGGTAAATGCCTAAAAGTGGGATTGCTGGGTCATAGTGTAGCTCTATATGGAGTCTTTTGAGAGACCTCCATAGTGCTTTCCAAAGTGGTTGAACAAGTTTACACTCCCACCAACAATAAGGTTCCCTTTTGGCCACATCCCCTCCAGCATCTGTTGTTATTAGATTTTTTGATTATAGCCATTCTAACTGGGGTGAGGTGGAATCTCAATGTTGTTTTGATTTGCATTTCTTTTATGGCTAGAGAAGTTGAACATTTCTTCATGTGTCTATTGGCCATTCTTATTTCTTCTTCAGAAAAGTTTATCTTTAAGTCTTTATCTCACTTATTAATCAGGTGATTGTTTCTTTGAGGATTTGTTGCTGGGGGATTTATTTTTTTTTGTTCTAAGTATATCTTAGATATGAGTCCTTTGTCTGTTGTATGGCTAGTGAACATCTTCTCCCATTCTGTGGGCCTTCCATTTATCTTGCTTGCTATGTCCTTTGCCATTCATAAACTCTGCAGTTTCATGTAATCCCATTTGTCCAACCTTTCTTTGATTTGTTCCGTTTCTGGATCTTTATTAAGAAAATTTTGGCCTGTGCCAAGGAGCCCTAGAATTTCACGTATTCCTTCCTGTAATGTTTTCAGGGTGTATGCTTTGACTTCAAGGTCTTTGATCCATTTAGAGTTAACAATTTTTTTAAGTTAATAGATACTCTATCATTAAAACTCACCATTAAGGAGATGAGTTATAGCTCTTCCTGATAGAGCTGAGAATGCACAAGACCCTATATTTGGTCTCCCCAAAATCCTAGATATAAATTAATTAAATTATGAATCATTAAAAAAATCTCCATTGGCTATTTGTAATACTAACATTTTCAATCCACACTGACATTTTAAAAGATAAATTGAAATATAGGAGTTGAAATACAGAAGAAAATATACCAATATTTAGAAGCTACAAAAGAAACTATGGGTATTATAGCTCAGTATGTTACATAAAATAGTACTGAATAATTTCCTTGTCTGACAAATAATTCATACTTGGAAACAAAGATGCTTGGAATCTTCAAATATAGAGTAGCAGACCTTTATCATTTTTTGCATATTTCACTTAAATCTCAGGGGAGCTTAATTGATCACTGCACTCCAAAAGTACATAATTAAGGCATAAGACTTAATTGAATAGAAAATTCATTTAGTTACATAAATTGAAGGAAAATACTGCATTGATTTAAATAAAAGCAGCATTGAAAGAAGTGACAGAAGGAATGATGAAAATTCAAATACAGACAATTAAACCCTAGGGAAAAACACCAGAAATATAAGACCAAGTATGATGATAAGGATGGAATAGTTAAAAGAGAGTAACTAATATAAAAACATAGTTGGAACTAAGACTAAATTTAGAGAAAATGATGCAAAAACTCTGCCAGGTGGTTTATTTTTCAGATATAATCATTTCTTAAAAGTGTATGTTTTACTATTCTCATGAGAAGTTCATGAGAAAAACTCAGTTGAAATAAAAATGCTGATAAACCCCAAGTCATATGATGGATGTAATTGTTTTGTTGTTTTGTGGCCTGAGATATTAATTACCTCATTTCAAATAGCTATTGTAAAAGGTAATGCTTTTGGAATGAAGTTGATGAGTAAAAGACTATGTATAAGGGGCTGGCAACAATGATTGATAAGAAATGTACTCATTACCTTGCTCATGTAATTGTAACCCCTCTGTACTGTATTTTCACAATTAAAAAAAAAAAAGAAATGCTGTCTGAGGTCTTGCTGATTTCCTGGCCAAAAAAATAAGACAAAAAGAAAGTATTTTGAATGTATTAAAGTTTGGGAATAATTTGTAACCTGTCAATAAATGTGTAGAACACAATTATACCAATTGAAAAAAAAAAGCTGGGAATGTCGCTCAGAGGTAGAGTGCTTGCCTCGCATGCATGAGGCCCTGGGTTCAATTCATCAGCACCACATAAGAAGAAAAAGCCAGAAGTGGTGCTGTGGTTCAAGTGGTAGAGCACTAGCCTTGATATGAAGAGCAGAGGGATAGTGTCCAGGCCCAGAGTTCAGGCCCCATGACCAACAAACAACAACAACAACAAACAAACAAACAAAACAAAACAAAACTATGGATAAGTTATTATGGCTAGTTTCTATTTCTGGATAAAAATGTGTGAAACAAGTAGATTTTTTTTAAGTATTAGAACTCTAACCTTAGTCTTGAGTTTTCTACATCTGTTTTCATGCATGGAAGTGTGATGGTGATGCAGATGCTCAAGTGATGCCATCAAGGGCAGGAATAATAACTTACCACAGCTTACTCTTAGGTAAGTAATCACTTCTTGATTAAAGATGTGCAGGAACTGCAGACAAGCATTTGGAAAGAAAATGGGAAAATATGATTGTCTGTTCCAGGGGGTTCCATAAGAGCTATATTGCTTCCATTGGTCCTGGCTGGTCCAGGGATATACTTCTTCACAGCTATGGGTCTAAATAGGTTGATTTGTCATATAGAAAGAAACTCTTTTCTGTTGGGAAAAAGTAAAGGCTGGCTAAGTGACAGACAACAGGTCTGGTAGCCTATGTGAACTGATGGTAACACAAGAAGGGTAGTATTTGTAACTTATATGATACCTACCCAAATGCACCATCAATTATCATTTGATTATTCATTAAAGTTCAACACAACTGATTATGAGTGTGAAATAGAACAAGGGCAAAGATAGGTGTGGGTAATGAGGAGGGTTGGTAGAGAATTGCATGTCACTCAGTCATAAAGGAAAAACCATTTGGGAATATGTTTCAGTGAATGCTAGCTTCTGAGCATTATTCAGCTTGCCCAAAGGCCTACTATCTAGTAAGATCATATTAAACCTGAAGTAAATAATTTTGCCTGAAATCTCAAAATGTGTGTGTGTGTGTGTGTGTGTGTGTGTAAGTACTGCATCTTGAACTCAGGGCCTCATGTCTTTAACAGGCTTTTTCATTCATGCTTGGCACTACAGTTCCAGGAAAAGATTGATTGGAGGTAAGATTTGTCTGGTATTGGCCTCCCCAGGTTGGCTTTGAACCTCATTCTCAGATCTCAGCCACCTGAGTAGGTAGAATTATAGGTGTGAGCACTAGCTCCAATTAATTTTGTTAAGCTCATAGGAAAACCTTGTCAAATGGAATAAGAACTTTTGAGGATGTGTAGTCAGATACCCATAATACTAAGAGAAACACAAGTTAGCTGAGGAGAGGCAATTGTGCCCTGGAAGAACCACAAATCTCCATTAAGCTTTCAAGTCTTCTATTGAGCTGTTAAGATTTATCAGATTTGCTGGAAAAATGAACTCGACTCCATGTATTGCCAATAACAATGAACACTAAAAAAAACTCTTTCAAATCTATTACTTAGAACTGTAAATGGTGGCTCACTCCTGTAATCCTAGCTACTCAGAAGGGTGACATCCAGAGGATGGTAGTATGAAGCCAGACCACTCTGAAAAATTCTACAAGACTTCAACTTAAAATAAAACAGGAAAAGTCTAGGTTGGAAGTGTAGTTTAAGTGGTAGAATGCCAGCTGTTAGCAAGCTGAAACTGTCAGGTCTGAATTTTAATTTTAGTACACACTTTTAATATTAAAAAATCAAGAATTGTAGTAGCTGTAGGAATTATTGGATTTTTTATTTTGAAGATACCGGACAGAGGGGTTACAATTACATGGGCAAGATAACGAGTACAATTCTTATCAAGCATTGTTGCCTCCTCTTTGTTTCCCCTTCCCATCCGAATTATTTGATTTTTAATCCATAACTAGAGACAGAAAATTTTAAATGCTTGAAAATGTATGTATTTTTAATTTCTCTGGCAGTCAACCTACATTTTAAGTCCATAGTTTGGCTCCCAAGTACTATTCCTCACAAAATAGGGGTACATTGGATAAATGATTGATGCTTGACTTGGAGGAAGAAGTATTGAATATGATCCTTCAAGCCATATTTAGAGATGACCTCTAGTTGAATCAATGACACTCCAATTCTAAAATATCCACAGAGATGGAGACATGGCTCAAGTTTAGAGAGTATCAGCCATGCGCAAAACCTCCAAGGGAGAATGTAAAACCTTGAGTTCAAACCACAATACTAATACAAATAGTAAATAGCTTTTAAGTGCTAGAACATGAATATGCTAAGTACAATTTTTACTGTGGTGGTTATATCCCTTAAATTTGACCATACCTCAACAAAACTTCCCAGCTAATTATCATGATCTCTTCCAAGGATCATGTACTCATTCTAAGCAATGTTACTTTTATACACCTATATCTACTGTTCATATATTTAACAGTAAAATAAATTGTTTCAGTGATTTGGGATAAAATGTGATTCTTTTACTTGCTTAGATGAACTAGTTACACTATCCATCTGAAATTTACTTTTGATATTTGAAAGCTGAAAAATGGACAAATCTGAAATATGCTAATTTAGGATCAAACACTACAATACATGTAAAAACTTAGTATCTTGCATAAAGATATGCCCAATAAGTGTCTCTGGGTTTAATAATTATGCCAATAACACTGTTGACTATGACAATTGGCTTTGTTTTTACAATTTTTTTTAATTTCCACTTCACCTGTATTCTATCCTTACTGTTGGAATGTCATCAGATTGATGTTGTTCCATTTGACCTTTTACATGAGCATATGGTGTGTGTGATAGGAGGGGAGGGGACGGGGGAAGAATCACCTGGAGCAAATGTGATACATGCAGGTGCCTACAGCCATTTGAACAAATATTTCTGTAATTCACATCGGTCCATATTTCTCATTTTACTAAAAAGTACTCAGAGTTTCCTAATTTTGCCATCCAAGTTTTCTAATACACAACATCATATTTAATTCAAGCCACCTGTTTGCACAGATGTAGCTTGCTCACTTTTATGCAAGAGCTAAAGATCTGGACCTGACAAAACACACCAGTTAAACTGTCATTTTGTTTTGCTTCTCTAGGTTGAAAGTGGGTTAAAGAACTAGAGAGAACAGATGTTGTTCCTTAAGTATTTCAGATTTTTTTTGTCTCCCATGGTTTTTAGAAAACATAATATGATGTGCTTTACTGTGATCACTGTTTTTGTGCTTCAAAAAGATGAGCCTTCCTGTTCCTTTTCCTAATATGACACTTATTGTACACATCATTAAGCAGATAAGAGGCTCAATCTGGAGATCCTGGCCCACTTCACCTGCATTTTAACATCCTAACATTTGCTTTGGGGCACAGCTGGAAGTACAAATCCAATAAAATAGTAGACAACTTGTCCTCATAGATACAGACATGACACAAAACATGCACCCTGCTTTAGTCATTTCAACATGTTCTGGTATAGCAACAAACAAGATAATACATACAATATCTCCACCTCATTTATTGTGTGTTTTCCCTGTATCTAGGAAATAAAGAGAGGGAAAAACAGATATCCAAAAATCAAAGTCAGTAAGATAAAGTTAGGTGGTGTCTTTGTTTCAGAAAAAACAGGCATTTATTAACACTTATTGTGGTTAGGACATATGGTTATGTACTTAAACTTACTGTATTTAATTTTCATAATAATGGCCCTTTCCACATATGGAAATTGGGCCTTGGGGAACTTAATTAACTGTAATTATATCATACAATTAAGAGAAAACTAGAGTCAGAATTCTGATGGGAAACAAATATTGTATTTAAAGTCTTTTAAATACAATATGGTGGTGAGACTTCAAATAAGGTCTAGTGAGGGTGCTCATTTCCAGTCGCCATCCTTTTCTCACATACATCCTACCTGGGGCTGATCAGCAGCACACACAGTGGGTAGAAAAAGGGGTAGCTCTTAGCAGTCTTTGTGGTACTAATGTGAGCCATAATACCAATAGCCAGATATATTCTCTTTTAGAGCCTAACTCCTCCCTGGGTGTTTCTTTGTGATAAACAAGAACCAGATGGTCTAGGTGACATTGTTAGCCTTAGGTAGGAACATTTAGATGCTTGCCCCAAATGCTATCCTTGGTGCATACCCCACAAGAATTTATACCAGTACACCTATATCTGAGTGCAGGGGCACTTCATACAAATACCCTTGTTTAAAAGTTGATGTAAACAGTTAAATTACAAAAATATCGGAACAAAGCTGACCAGAAAATAAGCTTTCCTGTCACCAGAGATATAAAAGACTGAGTACAAGTCACTTATTGTGGCTTGAGCTGTTACCAGCCCCTTTCATGAAGGAGCTCCTTCCTTTTGTACTTTCCTAAAATAAACATTCACTTTAGCTTCTCACTTTTGTGCAATCCAGCACCATCATTCTTCCTAGGACACTGGACCAGATCCTGGTTCTTCCCTGGCAAGTGATTTAATCCAAGCAGTACCACTAATATGTATGTATCCATCATAAGAACTGATATTTGACTGAATGTGGCAGGCTCAGGAGCAGGTGACGGGATCTCTTTTGCATAGCTTCTTTCACAATTGCCTGGGTCAGATTAACTCCAAAATAAATAGCAAAAAGGCAAGCTGGGTTTGGCTCAAGTAGTAGAGCTCTAGTGGAGCAAACAAACACAATGATGTATAACCCTAAAATCAAGCTCTGGTATTAACCAATTTAAAAAAAAAAGACACAAAAAGCAAAATCCATACTGTTCTATGTGTGATATATATAGAAAAAATACTTTCTGGATAGTATGGCAACTTTTGTGATGAACAAACAAACAATAGTTTATGTACTTATATCTTAAGTCATAGAATCATTTTGAGCTTATTTATTTTGTACTTGGCATTAGACAAGGAATCAACTCCATTCCATGGTAGTTAGACATCAATTTTCTGTAGTACTATTTGTTGGAAAGACTGTCCTTTCTGCATGGAAATCCTGATGGTCAGTTTCTGGGCTTTCTAATACTGTATTGGTTTATATTATTATCACACATTTTTTTTATTGTAATTGGAAACTTTTCTTCCATCTCAGCCTTTTACCTCATCTTTTACTTATTATTACTCCTCTCTAGGCTTTCCCTAAACTTTCATATGATATTTCCATTCCTAAGTATTGACTTGTAGAAAAATGATATCTTTATTTTAATAGAAAATACAGATTGTTGTCAAGAAGGTTAAGGTCCAGATCTCTTTCAAGAAGGGGAGAAAACGATGGAGCCCAAGAGAGAAAGACACTGACCAGTTTGGGGACTTTTTGCTCATTGTCTCATTGAAAGCCCTGGTGTTCTATGAGAGTTTTCCCCCTCCCAGAGGCCTGGAAGTACAGACTTTGAGATGGAAAGTCTTCAGCTGCCTTTTCCTGAGTCAGTAGCAGATCTCATTGTTTGGTCACAAAGCCAGTAAAGATTATCAAACTTTTGTTTCGTTGTTTTAACTAAAGGCTGTTGATGTTTTTCAAATTTTTTATCTTTTGCTTTTGGATTCTTTCTTTTGTTTATCCCAGTTCTGGTATTTATTACTTCCTATACTGCTTGCTTTTGGCCTAGTTTAGTTTTTACTGTTCTAGTTCCCTAACTTGTCAAGATTTACTTTTGATTCTAAATCTGACTTATTTTCTAATGTAAGTTTGCCTAGCTTCACACCACTAATTTTATAGCACAAATTGACTGTGGGTGTACATTTTTTATACACATTTATTACCTAATTCTACTTATGATTTCCTCTTTGATACATGGGTGATTAAAATGCATGTTGATTTATAGTATTCTGTGACATTCTAAGATTTATATGTTTTTGATTTATAATTTTATCTCATTATGGTTGGAGAAGATACAACAGATGGCATGTGTATATTTGAAAATGTTCCATAAGCAATTGATATTGGATACATATATCATTTAGATCTAGTTGATTTATCATATTGTTCAAACTCTTTATTTCCTTAATTTTCTCTCTGTTATATCCCAATAAATGCTACATAAGTCCCTAATTATTTCTGCAAAAACAGCTGTCCATCAATTTTATTATTGCTCATTCCTGTATTGATGTTTTTACAAAATATCCTGTATTGATGTTATTACAAAAATAAATACTTAGATTTGCAACTTTTTTACATTTTACTATTTAAAAAATCTTTATTTTAATATAACTCATGCAATATTAATTAAAATACATTTAAATTAAAAAATTTTAGACAGTATTCCTGTTATTAGTCAGTATACACGAGCTTTCAGTTAAACAAAATAAATAAATCTTAGATATCTGCTGAAAATATTGTATATTTTAGTTTATAATACTGCACTGCTACTTAATATCTTAGGTACTAATTTTTATTACCATACCTAGTTGTAATACACAGCTTAATTTTGATAATTCATACATCCAGGGAGTATACACTGAATAAGTTTACTACACTCCCTCTCTTCTCTTTTTTTCCAATAGTGATGTTTCATTATACTATTTTTCTATCTGTCTGTCTCTTTATCTGTGAAATCACATTTCTTCTTTTGTGCCAGTCTTGGGACTTGAAATCAGTACCTAGGCACTGTCTGTAAACCTTTTTGAGCCCTTGCTCTACTTATGACTTTTTGGTGATTAATGAACTCATGGATGTTCCTTCCATAATTTGCTTCAAACCTCAATCCTCAGATCTCAGACTCTTTGAGTAGCTGCAATTGGAGGCATGAGCCAACAGCCCTCTGAACATTTTATTTCCTTGGCAGAGCTAGGGTTTGGACTCAGAATTTGGCTGGTACTCTATCACTTAAGTCATGCATTCAGCCAGACATTCTGCTGGTTGTTTTAGAAATGGAATCTTGTAGACTTTTCTGTCTAGGCTGTCATTGAACTGGAATCCTCCAGTTCTCAATCTTCTCAGCAAGAAGGATTACAGGCATGAGCCATATGTACCCTACTAGATGACATTTGCCTTTTATCTTAACATTTGTATCTTTAGTAGTTGTACAGAGGAGTTGACAATCAACAAAGCAGTTTATGAATACAATGCATTCTGATCAATGTCTTCCTTTTCAATATCCTCACACATCTCTCCCAAACCACTCCTCCCCTCACTTTTCTTAATTTTGTAGAATGCACTGAATTTTATGATTACATTCTTCCCCTCTCCTCTCTTAATTTGTTTACCTCCTGCCATTTTTAGTACATATTTCTTGGCGAGTATGTTGTTGAACTCTGAGTTAGCCTTTTTAAGTAATTACACCAGTTGTGCCCTCTCATGAACCTACCATATTTCAGTTAATATATTTTTGTACACTTGTATACCAGCTCCAAAGGTTTACTTATATATTTATAAATTCAATCTAGCTTCCACATATGAGAGAAAACATATAACTCTTTGTCTCTCGGGAACTACTTTGTAGCGCACATGGGCAGCAAAGATGGCCCTGAGAGGGAGTTGAGTGGGCAGAGCCCTAGTTGTTTATATTAAAATCTGACTGGATACCACAACTAGGCGAAGTGACGTCAGTGCGTGAACAGTTTGTGGACAGCAGGGACAGTATAGAAAGCTTATGTGCATGATAGGGTGACCTCTACAATAATTGGTTGGTTCCTTTTCCTCCCCTTCCATGCCATGTGGTTTTTTGCTTTAAAAAAGTGCTTGTTGTGTGGTAATAAACGAGTTTCCTGCTTGACTTGACTCCCCACTGCCTGATTGTCTCCGGGCTAAGGGAGTCTGGGGAACAGGCAGGAAAGCATTTACCTTTTCTCGGACCCCTGTCGGTGTTCCCTGGGACAGTCGAAGACCCAACACTACTTAACTTCATTTAACATGATTTTTTTCCAGGTCCTTTTTTTATTGGTAAATGATGCGATATCACTCTTTCTAAACATTTTCCTTAGTCATCCAGTAATTGGAAACCTAAGCCAATTCACAGAATTCTCTTGTGAACAGAGATGTAATATACATAGCTGTGTTGTTTTTTCTCTTATATGTTCAATATATGTAGTTCTCTATATGTGTACATGAAATGTTCATAAGGTTCGATATAATTTCAGATACTTTTGTTGGTTTTGTGTGTGTGTGTGTGTGCGTGTGTGTGTGTGTGTGTGTGCACGCATGATGGCCCTGCAGCTTGAATTCAGTCCCTGAGATTTTTTTGCTCAAGGCCAGCATTCTAATATTTGAGCTACAGATTGACTTCCAGCTTTCTGGTAGTTAATTGGACATAAGTCTCGCGGACTTTCCTACCCAGGCTGGCTTTGAACCAACATCGTAGAAACAGGTATGAGTCACACATTCCAGCTATAATTTTACTTTTTTGAGGAAACTTCATAAAGACTTCCTTTAAGGATGTAGTACTTTACTTTTTCACCAGAGTTTATGAGGCTTCCTTTTCTCCTGCTCCTCACCAGCACTTGTTAGTTTTCTGGATTGTTGCTATTCTTATTCTGATTGAGGTGAAATGGAATCTCACTACAGTTTTGATTTCAGTGGTCTCTGTTTCTTTTGCTTAATGCTAGCACTCTACAAGTTGAGCCACAGCTCTATGTCTAGTTTTTTGATGGTTAAATTGAGATAAGAGTCTTTAAAACATTCCTTCTTGGTCTGACTTTGAACCATGAACCACAAATCTCAGCCATATAACTAGGAACCCTTCTTTTATTCCTATATCTTCAAGTGTTTTACCTACATATCCTTGTAGTAGTTTCAATGTTTCAGATAAATTTTTTTGTTTGTTTGTTTTTGTGTTTTGTTTTTTTTTTTTTTTTGGTCAGGAATGGGGCTTGAACTCTGGGCCTGGCTGCTGTCTTTCAGCTCTTTAGCTCAAGGCTACCATGGTACCACTTGAGTTACAGTGCCACTTCTGGTTTTTTGAGTGGTTATTGGAGATAAGAGTCTCACAGACTTTCCTGTCCAGGCTGGCTTTGAACCACTATCTTCAGATCTCAGCCTCCTGAGTAGTTAGAATTACAGTCCTGAGCCCACCTGTGCTCAGCTCACATAAGATCATTGATTCATTTGTATTGCTTTTTGTACTGAGTAAGAGATGGGGTCCATTTTTAGTCTTCACATGTAAATAATACATACTTTTGGATTCTGTGTGTGTGTGTGTATGTGTGTACATGCACATGTGCGTGCACATGCGCATGTCCATGAAAATGCATGTATGAATATGCATGTGCCAGTATTGGGGCTTGAACTCAGGGGCATGTGCTTCTCAACATTTTTGCTCAACTGGCACTCTTCCAGTTGAACTTCATTTATATTTCCATGTTTATTGTTACTTTGTAAAAATCGTATAAAGGTAATTATGCTGGTTAATTTTGATTTTTTTAATTCTGTTCAATTGGTCATTTGTCCATTTTATTACCATGCTATTATTTTTACTATGACTTAGTAGTGTAATTTCAAGTCTGTATTATGATGTATTCAGTGCTGTACTTTTGCTGAGATTACATTTGCTATTTGGGGGTCAGTTAAGTTTCTATAAAAATCTTAAGATTGAATTTTCTATTTTTGGAAAAGATTGAATTGAATTTGTTGATTGCTTTCACAATATTAATTCTGACAATCCTTTAAACAGTAAATCTTTCCATCTTCTGATGTCTTCTTCAATTTCTTTCTTCAAGGTTTTTGTTTTTATTGTATGGGCTTTCACCACCTTAGTTAAGTTTACTCCTTGGCCTTTAATTTTTGAGGCTTTTTAGAATCTTTCTTAATTTTTTATTTTATTGTGAAGATGCTGTACAGATGGGATACAGTAATGTAATGAGTCCATTTCTTGTTGAGCATTGTTACCCCCTTCCTCCATTAGTACTTTCCTTCCTCCATTGGTACTTCCCTTCTCCACCTCCCTCACTCCCCCCCACCCAAAGTTGTAAAGTTGATTACAAGCATAGTGTTTGGTGAGTAACATTGTTGCAATGGGTCATCCAGTTTCCTGTTCCAGCATTTTTTTGTTCCACTTCCCCTCCCCATATTAGATAAATGTATATATAAGATGCAGGGTACCAAAATCAAGTGCAGTGCAACAGGGGATATACCATAGGGGGAAGAACATACAAAGGATGACTTTGCCCATGTAATTGTAAGCCCTCTGTACGGCATTTTCACACACACACACACACACACACACACACACACACACACAAAAAACACAAAGGAAAGAAAAAAATCACAGTCCACTGAAAACAGCAACAACCAAGAAAGACCCCTTCTCTCCATATCTTGGAGTTCATTTTGCTTAGTACATAGCTTTTGACCTTTTCTGCTCATCTGATAAAATTATCCTAGATACATACTAATTATTGCAAATGAGGGAAACCATGGGACCTATATTTCTTTGGATGTGGCTTACGTCACTTAATATAGTTTGTCCAAGTCTTTCCATTTCCTAATAAATGGGGTAGTGTTATTTTTTATAATGAATAGAATTCCATTGTGTGTGTGTGTGTGTGTATATATATATACATATATATATATATGTATATATATATATGCCACATTTTCTTGATACATTCATCTACTGAGGGGCATCTGAATTGGTTCCATATCTTAGCTATGGTAAATAATGCTGTGATAAACATAGTTGTGCTGGTAGCTTTAGGATAGCCTTGTTTGTGATCATTTGAGTAACTGTCCAGAAGTGGGATTGCTGGGTCATAGGGGAGTTCTATGTATAGTCTTTTAAGGAACCTCCATATTGCTTTCCAGAGTGCTTGAACAAGTCTACACTCCCACCAACAGTGTAGTAGGGTTCCCTTTGGGCCACATCCCCTCCAGTATCACTTGTTATTAGATTTCTAAATTATAGCAATTCTAAATGGGGTGAGGTGGAATCTCAATATTGTTTTGATTTGTATTTCTTTTATGGACAGAGAAGTTGAACATTTCTTCATGTGTCTATTGGCCATTCTTATTTTTGAGGCTTTTGTGATAATTTTCCTTTTTTCTTTCTCACTCTGCTCATTGCTAATACATGGTAGAGCTACTTTTTTCCAGATATTAATTTTATGTTGTATTATATTACTAAAAGTTTGTAATTAGACCTAGGAGCTATTTTATATTTGTGGAAACTTTAGGTTCTTTTAACTATAATCTCATAATCTGCCAACAGGTTATTTGACTTTCTTTCTGTATTTGAATCCACTTTACTTCTTTATCTTGCCATATTGCTCTGGCTAAAATTCTAGTACTATATTCAATTGGAGGGAAGAGGATGAACAACCTTGTCTCATGGAATTTAGAGAAAATAATTTCATTTTTTAAAAGTTAGTATAATATTAGCTATAGGTTAATCACATGTGATATTTGCTATGCTTAAAATTATACTTTGATATATTAAAACCTTTTTATTATTTGACATCTTTTTTGCCTCTTATAAACTAAAAATTTTAATTCCATATTTGTTTGATGTTCATATAGTACCTTCTAGTCTCTTTGGATATACTTTCATGCATTTATTTCTAAAATGAAATCTCTTATACACAATGACTTCCAACCATGCAACTATAATGATCATTGTTGACCATTTGCATTTTGTTATAGGAATCTGTTATCAATAATAATAACACCAAACTCTGAAGTTTAGATAAAGTCGTCTGTGCCTATTCTGGAACTTTCCAGGTGCAGGTAGATTTGCATGCATGCCCAGATATCTTCCACTGCCCTAGTTGAAGCCAGTGTTATGCTAAGAGCTGACATTGGCTGAGATTGATGGCAATTTGCCACCTTGGTAACAATGGGGGTAAATTTTAACAATGTCCCAAATCCTGACATAGCTAAATGTGATATATGCTACAAGATTACATTTTTTCTGGATACAGTGAGTGATTGATGATCCAAATACCCAACCTGGGTTTAAAGGCTTAATCAATAACACAACTCATTTAAAAAATTACAGAACTTTTCTGTAAAGTCATGGGACAGCTGTTATATTATTTTTTGCATTATACTATATTGACCTTTGTATACTGATATTAGCTCATATAATAGTAAATATTATGTTGATTATTAAATATTATTTTATGTTATTTGTAATAGCTGAAAAATGTTTCATAATATAACAGACATAGAAATTATTTGGTAATGATCAACTCTGTATGAATCAATGAATTTCCTTCCCAATAGCAGACCTAAGTTACAGAATATTCTCATATAGCTACAATATGTTACACTTTTAGATTCTTACATAAATTTTTACAGTAGGGGAATTTTACATGTTTTATATTTTTTATGGACTTTAATTTTAGACTCTTAATTTTAAATTTAATTAAATTCCAAATTTAATTTGGAATATCAGATTTAATAGTTTCTAAAATAACAAATCTGGAGATTGTAGAAGGAACAGGAAGATTTTCTATATGATTTATGAAATATATATATGTAAACATACACATATACATATGTGTATACATGCATACATCATATTATATATAAACATTATATATGTAAACACACATAATGGTAATACCACAAAATATAAACAGAAGTCACATTTGTCTCACATTCCATGGTCTCTCTTAGAGACCAACCAAGCTGCAATGATTTCTTCATTTTCTTCTTGCTTGTTTACATGACTTCCTTACGCTTTTTAAAATTTCTTTTTGTTGTTGTAAAGTTACATAGTTGTATAGTTACTTAAGTCAGAAAATGAGCACATTCTTCTTTGAACAGTGTCACCTCTCCTAATTTCTCCCAGTTCCCCCCTCCTGCTGTATGGTTCATTTTCAACACAGTGTCTACTGAGGATCACTGCTTCATTTGTTGGTTTTTTGTCCCACCATTTCTGTGCCCCCCTTACCTTTCCCAAAATAGATAAACTTCCATACAAAACAAAATGTACCAAAATCTAAACAGTAAAAGAGATAGAAAGCCAACCAAAATAACAACAACAAAAAAAAAATTCCCGGCACAAGAATTGGCCGGAGAACCAATTGAATTGAATCAAAGACCCAGAGATGAACCTATAGACATATAGCCACCTAATCTTTGATAAGGGAGCCAAGAACACAGGATGCAAGAAAGACAGCCCCTTCATCAAATGATGCTGGCAGAATTAGCTATACATGTGCAGAACACTGAATCTAAATCCTTATATATTACCCTGCACATGAATCAATTCCAAACATCCTAAGTAAAGATCCAAAATCATAACAAATCAAAGAAAGATTGGATTCATGGGACTGCATTACACTGAAGAGTTTCTTCAGGGGAAAGGCTAAATAGAAAGCCCACAGAATGGGAGATTCATTTTTAGTAGCACGTATCTAAAATATACTTGTATCTAAAATACCCTTAAAGCTCAAAAAATTAGAAACAATTACCCAATTAACGAATGGACTAAAGACTTAAAGAGAGACTTCTTAAAACAAACAAACAAACTATATGTTCCTTCTAACTGTCAGGAGGTGAATTTCCCCCAGAGGTACAGCTGCCTTATTGCCAAATGTCATCAGAATTATAGTCTTTAAGGGCAAGAGATCTCCTTAAAAGTTAACTGAGATATGTTCACAAAAAGTTCATAATATATCTCAAAATGTGCTTCAAGAAGGTCAACATACATTTCCATTTTTGTAATTATCTGTCAAAAATATATTATTAAGAAAAACGTCAACTGGCCTGTTTGAATGTATTGCAGCACTGCTCAGATTTTCTTCTACTTTGGAGTATTTCAGATGAACATATCTATTTGTTATTGCATTCTCTCATTTGTTAGTGATGAAGAAATTTCTTATCTCAGAAAAGATGACATATGATTCTAGGTGCATATAGCCAGGTATAATTTGCCGTTATGAAAAGTCTGTGTTCTTCAGAGTAGTTTGTTTTCATTAAATATATTTTTATAAAACAAATTAAAAGAGCAGGGAATATCTATTAGATTACATGGCTTATATGAGTAGAAATGTTGTTTCTTTTGTATGTTCTTCCCCCATGGTATAACCCCTGTTTTCACTGTATCTAATTCCAGTATCCTACATCTTGTATATACATTTTTATAATTTTTTGGGGGAAGGAAATAATGAAATGTTTAAATAAGGATACAGCTTGACCCATTGTAACAATGAGATGTACAAGACACTATGTTGAAAATGAACTTTACAATTTCGGGGAGGGACTGGGAGGAGTTGGGGAGTTAGGGAGGGAAGGGATGATAGGGGAAAAATAAAGAAGGAGGTAACAATGCTCTATAGGAAATGTACTCATTACCCTGCTCATGCAACTCTAACCCCGCTGTACAGTATTTTTACAATAAAAATATACATGGAAAAATTTCTCCTTTACAAGTAGTGAGTGCTTATCACAATTAATTGAGCAATTATGAATGAACTGTGTTTAAAGATGGTAGCCAGAATATAATATCTTCCATATCCTCTGTGGTTGTATTTTCTGTGATTCTTAAATTCATGAACTCCCTACTGTCTTTTAATTCCTGGCTTGAGGGGTGGGCCTCAGTACGACCGATTAGACCGTACGACTTAAGCCTCTCACTGTTTTTCCTCACATTATTTGCTCGAGGTTTTTAAGAACTCTGACACTAAGATTTGGATTAAGAGAAAAATCTTCACTTAAACAATATAAAAAGAACAAGAAAAAAATCCACTTTCAAAAAGTACACAAATATAGTGAGGGTATTCAATATGCATATATGATAAAGGAAGTGGGAAAGGTGAAACGAGTCTGAGAAATAAAAATGTAAAGAAAGACTTTGACCATAATGCACTGGACACATAAATGAACATGTTAAATTGCAATTCCCTGTATGATAACTTAATAATTAATAAATAAATTTAAAGGCACTTTCCCTGTTATGTTCAGGGAATATCAGAGCAGAATGTAATTAGTTTTGCCATTTGTCTTTCACAGTAATCTACTAGACAGATCATTTCAGAAACTGATGAATTAGTAATTACCTAATAAAGGTAAATACACAGTGTTACTCCATAGCACCCAAAATTCCAACTCTAGTCTTAAAATTTTTTCAATCCGAAGAAACACACAATAGATCAATAGATGGAGAGTTCAATAGTGTCTCACACACACAAACACACACACACACACATTTCTTTATTCTATAATAGTTTTAGGAGGCAATCCATGTTTATCCTAACTTTATCTAGAAATTCTTAGATATCCTAGACAATGTTTTATGCTTAGATAAACACATATACAATATAGATGTTTTCATGTAGGATAGTAAGAGGGAGAAAATTTTGTATCTCACAAAAATAGTATCTAAAAGAGCATTAAATAGTTAATTTAGATAAGTAAAACATTGAGTATCTAAGTAGACATAAAGATAGCTTATTTCTAGAGTTTTTATATACCACTATTTGTTCTCCATGGCACTCAGCCAGATAGTCTTTGGAAGACAGAAAACTCATCCTGGAGCCATTGAAGTTTATTCCTGCCCATTCTGAAAAATTGGCTGATATTGATAATTGTTATAAAAAGTTTACCCCATGAGTCTCACAGGCTGCCAGGACTGTAATTGGGCTGAAATAGCAGGCTGGAAAAAAAAAAACTCACTCACATCTGGTTCTGAGTCAAGGAGCCCTTGCTCTCTGACTAGCACCAAGGGAAGCTTCTTTCATTTAGAGAAAACAGATGGAACAATTTGAATATAATAGGCTTCATTTTAAGAAACTGTCCTATTTGTCCCAGTTGAAAGAAAGTTGGATAGGTTTTCAAATAAATAGCAAACACCTCTAAGAGTTGAGCTTCTAACACCAGCTTAAATAAATCAAATACTATTTTTCAGGCATTTGATCTGTGAGGCATAATTGGTTTTTACCAAATATGGCATTATAGCACCAGTTCTGGTTTCCTTTTACTACCAAATTATAGCAATATAACACAGACTTTCTACTAATTAAGAAAATGTTCAAAATATTTTCTTATCTTTTAAGGTTTGCAATAAATTCATTTAGTGCACTTTTATTCTATATTTTAGTGTTAATGTTTTTGCTTTGTAGATTCCATTGTAACTTATGATCCCCCTGTCCTCACCTCCCAAGTACTGAACTTATAGGTATGTGTTTGCATGCTCAGTTTTACATGCATTCTACAAGTGGAATTAAAAGTAGAATCTTAGACTTACAGGCAACTTCCAAGGTGTCTTCTCACTCTTCCAAAGAACTTGCTAAGGAGTAGTAAATGTAAGTCTCTTAGATATTTGTTAAAAAATAGAATCTCCTGAAATTACAATTGGATAATGATTTTAAAAACTGTATCCATAAATGTCTGTGCTCAGGAGGGACTACAGTATCTCAGTGACAAATTTCATTAAGCATTTATAATTTCTACTCTAGTATGAAGTACTAACTAGTCTGTGTGCTAGAGGTTTAAAATCCCATTGATAACTTTCTTTGAACATGAAACAAAATTAAGGTCCTTTTAATGGGAAAGGTAGGCAGATAAAATTATTTCAGTACAAATATGAGTTATTATAGACTTTTTCACAAGAAGACTCATGAAAGGAGTCATAGAGCTCTAGCCTAACAAGCACAAAACATGTGGTTATAAGTTCAAAACTCCTCCCCACTCCTAGACTGACTGAAAACACAAAATAAAGGCTGGTTTTGCTGACTAAAGGAAGCCATTAGATATCCTTAGGATGCTAACCCCAACTGAGATCTGCTGGAAGTATAAAATATACAGCATCTGCCAACATGTCCAGCTCCCTGGTGTTCAATTCCCAATGCCATTAAAATTTTTTTAAAAATACCCCAATCAACAGGAAAATCACTTCATTAAAAAATTTAGTATGCAAAATCTATAGAAATGGTTCATTATTAATTTTTAATCTTAAGTAGGATTACATGTATTCCTAGCTCTTTACTTTTTATAGTGGTTAAATATTTAAATACTATATGGGATATATTTAGCTAAACAAAATAATCTATTGATACACTTATTTTCACATATTGCTTTTTACTTTTGTAGTGTACCACTAAAATCTATGAAAACCACATTGCAATTGTGACTTACATTAGACCTCTGTCAGTGATGGAATACATCAGGCCTCCTGCCTGAAAAAGACATTCTTATCATGTACCAACTGTGAGACCCTGGACAAGTTACTAATTTATTTCCCCTCAATCTCTCTCTCTCTCACTTTCTCTCTATCTCTCACTCTTTCCTCTCTCTCAAATATATATGTTTATAATATATGTGTAATACATATAGCATATTATATGTTACTATATTAATATATTATAAATAATAAATTTTATAATATTTTATATAATGTATATTATATGTAACAAAATTTATGTATACATAGATATATGGAGAGATGGATAGATAATATAGATATCTGCTATAGATATAAATACATATATAATAGGATTGATCATCAAAATTGTTAGTGAATGAAGACATTGAGATGTGTAAAGAACTAGTCACTGTGGCTCATACCTATAATCTCAACTGCTTGGGAAGTAGAAACTGGGAGGATTCAGATTTGAGGTCAGCATGGACAAAAGAGATCATGACCTTATCTCAACAACAAGTCAGATATGGTGGCTTGTACTTATGATCCCAGCTACTATTAAAGAAGTATACATGAAGAATAATAGCACAGGCTACCCTCTGGCAGAAATGCAAGGCAATAACTTGGAAAAAACTAAACTAAACAAAACTCCAGCTAAAAGTAAACAAAGTAAAAGGCAGAGAATCTGGCTCATAGCCCTGAATTCAAATTCTGGTACCACAGAATAAAGATTGAGGACTATTTAATTAAATAGTTAGCTACAGAATAAATAAGCATATAGAAAGATTATCCAAATTGGTCACAGATGGGTAAGATGAAAAAAGAATTGTCTTAAAATGATATAATTTAACTAAGCAATGAAGAACATTAGGAAGCTGTCCAAAAGTAATTGGAGGGGGAAATGTATTCCAAGAACAGGCAAAAACATTAGGTATGGTCCTCCAAGCTTGCAAGAAGGCCCATTTCAGGAAAGTGCTTTATAGGGTCTAAGACTGTGAATTACTTGGAAGTGGTATTGAAAACAAAAGCCAGAAAGGTGGGCAAAAGAGCACCTTTGTAAGGAAGTAGTGTCATTAGGTATACTTGCTGTAAAATTAGCTGTGTTATCCTAGGAGTGGCAATGATAATATACTAACCAAAGAAATTAAATAAATGATGACGTACAGGAGATTATTGAAACTTTAATCCAATGCATTTTTGAGAGGTAAGGTCCATATTTCCCCTTCCCTGCTGAGCTGAGTCTCAGCATAGAAAGCTACTGTGTTTGTAGTCTGCTATCTCTTTTGATAGACTGAGCCTAGGATGCCAGCCAGGCTACAAATCCTATCTTAGCAAGCTAGGTAAAGATAACACATTTTGAGTTTTAGAAATTGCTCATGGTCCACTAGGATAAATAAGCTATGCTCAGATTCTATTATGGCTATGATAGACATACACAGAAGCTGTTGGTAATGTAAGAAAACCCCCTAAAATTAGAGATAACTGAGGAGAAAATGGCAAGGTTTTCTGAAGATGTTTCCTTTGTCCAGATAGTTACACTGTTAGGTCATGAAATCCAGAAAAAAAGAAGCAATGTGACTTCTCTAGAAGTATGGTGAAATAACTTTTAAATAAAAGTTACACAATGTAAAGTTGTAAAAAATGAAAGACAAATATATGCATATGTAGTGTATGTTAAATTAATGTCATTTATAGAATTCCAGCAATAGTAATAAGATCTGAAAAAAAGAACTTTTAATACTGATTAGAATCTTTACTTTCTCCCTGTAGTAAGTTGTGCTGCTATATCTTCAATGTTTTAATTATTAAAGTAATAACAAATCTATGATAGCATCCTTGCCAGTAGCAGAACACCCAGGTATTCTAAATGTTTCTTTGTAGCATGCTGTAAGAATACTTCTCAGACTTGTTTGTGATCATTTGAGTAAAATGGCAAAAAGTGGGATTGCTGGGTAATAAGGGAGCTCTATGTGGAGTCTTTTGAGGAACCTCTATGCCACTTTCCAAAGTGGTTGAACAAGTTTACACTCCCACCCACAATGCAGTAAGGTTCCCTTCTGTCCACATCTCCTCCAGTATCTGTTGTTATTAGAGTTCTTCATTATAGCCATTCTAACTGGGGTGAGGTGGTATCTCAATGTTGTTTTGATTTGCATTTCTTTTATGGATAGGGAGGTTGAGCATTTCTTCATGTGTCTATTGGCTATCCTTCTTCCTTCTTCAGAGAAGTTTCTCTTTAAAGCTACCAGCACAACTATGTTTATTACAGCATTATTTACTATAGCTAAGATATGGAACCAACCCAGATACCCCTCAGTAGATGAATGGATCAAGAAAATGTGGTATATACACACAATGGAATTCTATGCCTCCATCAGAAAGAATGACATTGCCTTATTTGTTAGGAAATGGAAAGACTTGGAAAAAATTATATGAAGTGAAGTAAGCCAGGCCCAAAGAAACATAGGTCCCATG
>NW_012267268.1:1255084-1269948 GCF_000151885.1 Dipodomys ordii | reverse complement strand
AAAAAAAAAAGAATACTTCTCAGACTTTATGGCCATTTGTTAATCTCATCTCTCAATTTGAACATTATATTGAAATCCAACAGTTTTGCCTTGTTTAATGACCAAGTATTTTTTCAATCCAGTTTCATTGTTTATTACCCATTTATTTGTTACCCATTAACCACTCAGGGTTGTGATATTCCTTCTACCTTTATCTTAGATATTCAACATATATTATGGTTCAGGTAAACAAATTAATAGTCAAATTAACTTTAAAATAAAGTCATTTAAGGCAGGAGAGATTACTGAAAACTTAAAAAGAAAAACAAAATTAATTATTTAGCTCACTTACGTGTAGTAACTCATTGCTCAATTATTTGGGATCTAACCACTGAGGAGCCTATATTTATATTGGCAACATATTAGGTTTGCAAATGTTAGTAACAATGGGGGGAAAATAAGAGTTGAAAACAACGTGTAATAATAGAAAAGAAATATGCATCAATTGCCTGGGTGTCAGGATAGCACTTTTGGAAATGTGATAAATGTGAAAGAAGTGTTAAAAAAAAACACAAACACACACAAAATGTTTCTCATCTGGACATAGATTTTCTTTTTCTTCCTGGTCTGAACTGCCATAATCAGTAATGTCTTCAGACCTCCACCAGAGCCCATTGAGTACAACATTTTTATGCTTTCTTCCATTTGGACCATCAACTTGTTTGCTGCTATTGTTTGATGCCAAGGTTTGTGTCTGTGCCATGAGATTCTGGCCCAGGATGAAGCTGGAAGAAGGTACAGCAGTGACAGAATGATAAATGTGTTCATTGCACAAAAGGATGAGGTGTCCCTTGGTATTCTCAGCAATCATTTGTCCAATATGCCTCCTCTGAAACACATTCTGTGATGTTTCAAAGTCAACAACCAAAAACCATGGGTATGTAAGAAGTACAATTAGATGATCTCTTAACTTTTGCATACACAGGTGTCTAAATGCAACATTTTTATAATAGTTGGAGGACCTTTTTATGAAACAATTGTTTCTGTAAATAACCAATTATGTCTTAAAATATTAAGTTCAAATGATGTAGTAGGGTATGGAGAAGTGATTTAGGGAAGGCTCCTCACCATAAAACCTGATCTGCATTTCATAGTTTACAATTTTAATTTACTTAATGTAAAGTGGTGACATTGATCAAGGTGCATTGCACTCATCTCAGCTGACATGTTGGTTTGAAATTCCTTTGTACAATGAAAGAAAATTATTTTTCTTGACTATGAGGAAAAAGCATAGTCCTTAACTGTTAGCTTCATTGAAAAATTAGTTTTGTAATTAGAATCTGGAGGAGGTAATGGTCATGTAATTTCTATCTATGATTGTAGAAATTTTGAAAAGATATCATTGCTTAGACAGAGATAACTAAAGAAAGTCTTCAGTGAGGTATCTGCCTAGTATACTAGAACCCCAGGGTTCAATCTCAACTAACACAGAAATACACACACCACCAACAAACAAAAAAGTTGATTTAAGTCATATTGTAGAAAACTAATACTCTAATACTTTCTTAGTGTCTGGCCTATCAAAACAGACTAAAAGTTAAAATCACAACGTATAAAATGCTGATAAGTTTTGTGTGATTTCATGCTCTCAAATTATTTCATGCCTCACCATCTAATATTGAATCAGCAACAGCAGCTTGCCACTAAATATTTTTTGACACTTTTTTTATTTCATCAATGACTCATTATTCAGCCAAGACTGGCCTCATTTTTTTAATTGATTTTATTGTCAGGGTGATGTCCAGTGGCCTCTACTTTTGATATTCTTGCCTTATACTCCTGAGTCAGGCTATAAATTTAATTGTAAAACTTATTTCTAAGTTCTCTTTGAGTGTGTATCCTATATTTCCTCATCTTCAAAATAATTTCAAAAATTATAATTTTATGTTTTATTTTTCTTTACTATATTTTGACTCTTATTACTTCTTTAAATTCTCTTAGCATATTTAATGAATCTAGAATACAGCACTCTAAGGTCTTATTCTGTTATCTTATTTCGCATTTGTAGCCACCCTGATCACTGAGAGTTACAAATTAAGTTCCAGAAGGTCCTCTTTGTACAGCATGTTCCATATAATAAATCTTGCTACTGAAAAGTTGACATTTCATGTGTCTTTATTCTAATAATAATGTAAGAAAACTAATTCAGTTTCTCTTGTCCCCTTAAATTTGCTATATTAAATAGCAACCCAAGTAGCAGGTAAATCCTCCCCAGATGAACAGTGAGCACCAAAGTCTCCTCTCTGCTTTTGTGACTCTTATTTTGTTGGATTTTGGGGTAATATACTTACGTGAATGATTTAAAATTTCCCTCCACACCAATCTTCCTCAGATATCTTCTTTTTTTTCTTTGCCACTCCTCTAAAAATTTTCTTGTCTTCCCAAATTTCAGCTGGAAACTTTAACCTTTTCTGATAAAACCGGAGTGGTTCATTTCTTTACCCAAGAACCTTGGAATTTTAGGATCTCCAAAGTTTCCTTGAGATAGCTGAAATCTAAGTTGATGAGGGAAGAGGAATTAAGCTTTCGATCTGTTCCAAGAAGTTCACAGCTCTTATAGTGACATAATGATAAACACAAAAGTGCTTATGAAAAAAGCCAATATGGAGAGACCCAATTACCTTCTCAAGGTGTTCTGATAATAAGTGAAGAACTCAACAAAGCACTTAATTTCTGCTAATAGTATATATATATATATATATATATATATATATATATATTACAGCTTTAAGCTTCTAGAGAAGCAACTTTTTAGTCATTATTTTCACAAATGTAATAATGATGTGTATTGTTCTGTCAACTCATGTGTTCTTTGTACTTATTACCAACAATTTTAAAACATTAAGTTTATCATAGGCTGCTCAAAGCATAAAATCACTTTCATATTGTTTCTAATGTATTTATAGGGTACCCTGTGTTTTTTTTTGTTGTTGTCGTTGCTTTATATGTCCCTCCCCCATGGTATAACCTGTTTTGACTGTATTTGATGTCGGTATAATTTGGGGAGGGGAAGGGAAAAAAACCAAATGTTTAACTAGGGATACAGGTTGACCCAATGTAACAATGAGATGTACAAGACATTAGGTTGAAAAATGAACTTTACAATTTAGGTGGGGGGGGCAGGGGCAATGGTGGAGTGTAGTTGTGGAGGTGGGAGAGAAGGAATGGTAGGGGAAAAACAAAGGAGGAGGCAACAATGCTTGATAAGAAATGTACTCATGGGGCTGGGGGTTTAGCCCAGCGGAAGCGCGCCCGCCTGGCGCGCGAAAGGCCGTGGGTTCGGTTCTCAGCCCTAGTTTAAAAAAAAAAAAAAAAAGAAAAGAAATGTACTCATTACCTTGCCCATGTAATTGAATCCCTCTCTATGGTATTTTCACAACAAAAAACTTATTACAAAATATTTACTAATCAAATGAAAATAGGCTTTTGGTATAATTTGGGCAAATGTCAGCATTTCTGAAGATTTTTCTATCAAAGAAAATATATTTGGGATAGTTGGAGAGATGAGGCTTTACACTCACGAACTTATATAATGAATTGAATAGCTACTTTAAGATTTTTTAAAAGAGAATTTCTACTCAAATATATCTCAAATTTGTATTCTGAGCCAGGTGCTGGTGGCTCACATCTGTAATCCTAGCTACTCAGGAGGCTGAGATCTGAGGATCACAGTTCAAAGCCAGCCAGGGCATGAAAGTCCGTGAAACTCTTTTTTTTTTTTTATTGTGAAAATACTGTACAGAGGGGTTACAATTACATGAGCAAGGTAATGAGTACATTTCTTATCAAGCATTGTAGCCTCCTCCTTTGTTTCCCCTTCCCATCCCTTCCCATACCCCTCTGATTCCCCCCTACCAAATCCTCCCCCCCCAAAGTTGTAAAGTTCATTTTTTGACATAATGACATGTACAAAACTCTTATTTCCAAGAAACCACCAGAAAAACGGAAGTAGCACTGTAGCTCAAGTGGTAGAGTGTTCTCCTTGAGCTGAAGAGCTGAGGGACAGTGGTCAGGCCCAGAGTTCAAGCCCCACGACTGACCAAAAAAAAAAATTGTATTCTGAGGAATGCTGGATCTGAAAAATGTTACTTGGCTTCCAATAATGAGTTTTATGATATAAAAATCAGTAACATTTCATTAAACATTAATTATATTAAATGTTATATAACCTGTATCACATATAAAATATTATTAAACATTAATTATATTATATTAAATGTAATAAAATATATCACATATTAAATATCATTAAATATTAATATCTGAAATATTTTGATAATGCATATTTTTTTAACTCTGAAGATTCTTTTGTAGTGAGTGACAGAAATATAAGGTTTTATTTGAATTGCCATATGAGTTTTTTTAAAGTTATTGTAAAGGTGATGAACAGAGGGATTAAATTTACATGATTCAGGTAATGAGTACATTTCCTTTTGGGCAGTGTCATGTCCTATATCATTCTCTCCCAGTTTTTCCGCTCCTTACTTCCCTTCCTGCAAAGGTGTATTATTCAATTCCAACACACTGTCTAGTGGGTGCCAGATAAGTTAGTAAAGTATGTCTGTAACTTGTAAAAATAGAGAACAGACAGATTTACAGAAAAATATCTTGACGATATCGATCTAAAATATTTGTATCACTTTCAAATTAATGACATAAAGAGTAAAAGTAAGTTACATAAAAATACAGAAAACCATACTGACAATTGTTTCTGTTTTTTTTCCATTCGTACCCTCATTTTCAATTAACAATTAATATTGCTTCTTTCTTTATTTTTTTTGTCGGTTGTGGGGCTTGAACCCTGGGCTTGGGCGCTGTCCCTGAGCTATTTAGCTCAAGATGAGCATTCTACCGCTTGAGCCACAGCACCATTTCCAGTTTTTTTAGTGGTTTATTGGAGATAAGTGCTTCACGGACTTTCCTGGCTGGGCAGGCTTTGAACTCAGTCTTCTGAGTATCTAGGATTACAGGCATAAGCCACTGGCATCCAGCGATTACTTCAATTTTTAAATCTTAATTTCTCACAGTTGGACAATAATATTTAGCTATTACTATTAATCCTTATATCCTATATTTACTACTCTGAAGTAATAATTTATTTCAACAGTATTTCCACCTTCAGAATGGAAAATATTTCTGCACTTTCCTTTTGAGTAAACATCATTTTATTCCAAAGTTCACATCACATAAGAGGGTCATCATATGAATTTACAAAAGAAATCAAGTGCATTATTTACAGAGCTACCACAGTTAAACAAAATGTACCCTTGATATCAAACATTAGATATTCTCATTGTTACATTCTTGAATATTTTCTCTTTTAAAGTGAGGCCAAATGATTTCTGGAAAGGGTAACAATGATCAAGATATATTGTACTAAAAAACTGACATTTGAACTGTAAACCTTTGTATAATTATTTCACAAAATAGATAGAAAAAAATGTACTTTTCCCAATGAGATTGTGTTGGTGCTGTTATTTTTAGGAATATGGAAGGAGAATTTGATGATGGGATGACTAAACAAATAATAAAAATTTCAAATAAAATCTGCATAGGATAGGATCATGGTTTGGGATTTGAGCTTCTGGAACATTATACTGTTTAAGGCTTTAGATCCTAGGTTTCTCTGGTCTGAAAGCTCCCTATTTTCCTTTGAATGCACTGTTACTCATAGGGCAAGGATTTTATGATGCAGAGGGATGCCACAATAATATACAGTACTGGCAATATATCTATCCTGAATCCATATTTACCCAGAATTCTAGCAATTTTTTACCAACCAAAACTTCTTCCCAAGTATACAGAGCTTCTTCCATGAATCCTTGAATCTTAAGAAGCATTGAGCCACTTCTGTGGATTTCTGGATCTAAGAAGCAACACATGTCATATAGGGTTAGCTTGGAGACTGGAATATTCACTTGTTTGATTGAAAATCCTCAAAATACTAAATGGTGCAGAAGTCAGGAGAAAAGGGAATTGGGCATAGGGCAAACACTAGATGCTATATCTTCTGGGCCACTGATTTTAGGGTTGAACTCTAATGAGCCAGATACTCCCTATATCATATATGGATTTTCAGCTCTTTGGAATGAAATCTTGGTCAAGGCAAAGGCTTGAAGCAATCTGTCATTATGATTAATGAATTAAATATTTAGTTTGAAAATAATAAAGTGAATAAGTATGGTCATTCATATTTGTATTCTGACCCCGGGGCCAGATCTTAAAACCTCTCACTAACAGCAGTTGGCACATCAAATTATTTCAATTTTTCTCAGAAGAAACTTGAGTAGAGTTGTATAGGCAAAGTGATCCAGATGTTGAATGAAGGTAATTCAGTGGAAGTTGAAGAAAAGGCTCGGAAAGTCCAGACTATGTCATGGGCTAAGGAAAAGGAGGCTGTGGTCAAGGTACCTTGAAGGGAAATATCCAATTCTGCAACCACACAAATTAGGAACTCAGCCATTAAGATCAGCAGAGTGTAAGAACTATAGTTGTACAGTAATGAAAAAAATGCATGAGTCAGGCACTGGTGGCTCATGCCTGTAATTCTAGCTACTCAGGAACTAAGATCTGAGGTTTGTGGTTAGAAGTCAGCCCATGCAGGAAAGTCCATCAGAATCTTGCCTCCAGTGTACCAACCCAGAAGCCAAAAATGTGGCTGTAATTCAAAGTCTTAGAGTGCTAGCTTTTAGCACAGAAACTCAGGCACTATAACCTGGCCCTGAGTTCAAAGTCTAGTGTCAACACACACAAACACACACACACACACGATGGATACGAAATTTGACAGAAGGCCTTATTATGTGTGATATTAGCACTTCTCAAGATAAGAATTGAACCCTTTTGCCAAATGGAGGTTGTACTTTCTCAGCATTATCTGAGGGATATCTGAATCTATAAGATGTATAAGCCAATAAAACATTACGTATAAATGCTCTAAAATAAAATATGTTTCCCAATACTCAGATCATAATGAAGACCAACTCAGTTAAAGAAAACCAAAAAAAAATCCTTTCTGTATATTTGAGAAGTATAAGCAGTATATAACACCTTTATATGTTCATATGCCACATTTACACATTTAAAGAGATGACTGCCAACAGATTTTTTAATCTATAATTCATTCTGTCATGAAAGCCCTAGAAAACAATTCTTCAACTATGTTATTGGGTTTCATTGATCTTCAAAATCCTATGCTCAAGCCTTGAAGAATCCCTATCTCTTAATAAAAAATTTCCCAACTCTTTCCATTTTCTTATGAATAGGGCAATGTCATTCTTTCAGATGGAAGTACAGAATTCCATTGTGTATATATACCACACCCTAGTCCATTTTTCACTGAGGGGTATTGAGCGGTTGATTCCATATCTTAGATATGCTAAACAATGCTGCAGTAAACATGATTGTGGCTTTAGTGAAGCCTGGTTTATGGTCATTTGGATAAATGCCCAGGAGTGGAATTGCTGGGCTGTGGAAAGCTCTATGGTTAGTCTTCTGATGAACCTCCATACTGCTTTCCAGACTGGTTGAATAAGTTTACATTCCCACCAACATGAGTAAGCCAGACTCAAAGAAACATAGGCTACATGGTTTCCCTCATTTGTACTATCTAGAATGTGCCTATAAATCTTCAAATAAACACAATGGACAGTAAAAGACAAAAATTACATTTGGACATGATTATTAACTAAAATCATGCATTATAACTCCAGAATTCATTCATCTTGCATAATTGAAACTTTATACCATTGAAATACCAGGTTTTTTAATTGTGAAAATACTGTACAGAGGGGTTACAATTACTGGGCAAGATAATGAGTATATTTCTTATCAAGCATTGTAGCCTCCTCCTTTGTTTCCCCTTCCCATCCCTTCCCATCCTCCTCCCCCCCCCCCCACCCAATCCTCCCCCCCCACCAAAGTTGTAAAGTTCATTTTTGACATAACGATTTGTACATCTCATTGTTGCAGTGGGTCCACCTGTATCCCTATTTAAACAATTTGTTTTTTTCTTCCTCGCCACAAATTATACCAACCTCAAATACAGTGAAAGCAGGGGTTATACCATAGGGGAGGGACATACAAAGCAACAAAGAAATAATCTTATAAATGTGTTAGAAACAATCACATGAAAGAAAAAAAAAACATTTGAATACATATCTTAGGGTCATTTACGCATAGTAAAATTCACCCAGTGAGAAGGATACACTAATGGCTTTTAACAAAAATACACTAGCATATAAGTTCCATAATAATAAAAATATAGAACCTCTTCACACCTAAAGATATGCCCTTTTAATCACTAGTTTTTTGTTGTTGTTTTACTGAAAAAGAAACAAACAAAAAAAGTCATTTCCTAACTTTATTCAGAGTATTTTGTGCTTTTATGATAACAAGAAAATGCTTGTTTTGTTCATCTGTATCTTTTTATATAGATGTTAGAAGGGAGTTGATCAATAATAATTGGCTCAATTTTAAATCCTGAATTAATGAATACATTTAGTTTTTCTCCCCATTGGGATATATGTCCTCAAATGGCATTAATATCCCTTGGTTCTCAAATGTCATCTGAAATAAACATTTTCCTTTCTCATTACTGAGAAGTTTCTGCTCATGTGAAATAATCCCATTTACAAACTGACTGAACAAGGATAGATCAAGAGATATGTCCTCATCACATTGACTAAAGACAATTGTAATGTCTAAGAAGACACAACTCTTTTCTCTGCTCATTCCTTAGACTTAACCTTGTCCAGACCACCTATGCTTACTGAAACCCTCCAGGGTCTACCCATTGTGAATTCCCCAGTTGCATGAGAAATAACCAGAATAAAACAATAAGAACACTGTTAAATACCTATTATAGCCAACATGATACAGCTTTTTTTCTGAGAAATGCACAGGCAACTAGCAAAAAAGAATAGTACTGAACTTCAGAAACTGAAATATATTTGCAAAGAGTAATGATATATTTCAGGTTTGCTCAACATTTCCCTAATTCCTACAACAAAAGCAGCAAGTAACTCTAGATCTAAATAAGTGTGTTTTAAAACACAAAGCCAAGAAGACTGTTTAATCTTTTTTTTAAACACAGGAATGTCACCTTGGGAGATATTACTTGAGTTCAAATAGATAAAACTCCTGGTACATCATTATGTCTTTTCCACTTATGTGCCAAAAGAGAATAATAGGGAGAGAAAGAAAGATTTTATATTTGCAGGTCATTATGAAAAATGTAATCCATTCATACAACAGAGGGTACGATTACTTATGTGGACACCAAGTAGAGTTAATGGGCCTCTGAAATCTATTATACCAGCCACTAGGAAGTACTATAAAACTAAAAATTGAAGCTTCTATCACCACTGAATATTCAAATGAATACTATGGTTACTAATTCTGAAAGGAAAATTACTACATTTATAGCTATTGCTGCAATGCAAGAAAGGAATTAAATGCACCTTTGCTCCTTGAGGACAGATTCTATATTCTGTTCTTCTTTATATATCTAGAGTCTACTATAATTATGTGAACAAAGCTGTATATATGTTTCCTTAGGTAAGGTTTGGAAATAATTTTACCTAAAAGTAGTCTGATGATGTGGTAGTCCTCTTAAATCCATCTTTCAAACTTAGTCATAGAACTAAAGTAAAACTTCAGGAGCAAATCTAATGCTAATTAATAAAGTGGGGCAACTTTATTTGTAATTAAGCTCATTAAAAAATTTCAATACTGTTTATCAAAATGGATGGAAATAGAGAGAGTGTGAGAGAGAGATAGATATTTTATCTGTATATTTCTTGCTGGATGTTCTTGGATTTTAAGTCAGGACTCCGCTTGTTAGGCAGGTATTCTAGCACTTAAAATAAGTCTCAATACATATTTGTTGTGGTTACTTGTTTATTTGTTTGTTTTTGTCGTTGTGGGGCTTAAACTCTGGGCCTGAGATCTGTCCCTCAGCTCTTCAGCTCAAGGCTAGCACTCTACCACTTGAGATACAGTGCCACTTCCGGTTTTCTTGTAGTTTATTGGAGATAAGAGTTTCATGGACTTTCCTGCCTGGGCTGGCTTTGAACCGCGACCTTCAGATCTCAACCTCCTGAGTAGCTAGGATTACAGGCGTGAGCCACTGGCGCCTGGCTTGTTGTGGTTACTTTTGCACTTTTCTTGACCAAGCATGGACCACAATCTTTTCTTGTTTCCATAATGGAATGACAGACATGAATCAAACAGCTATTGGTTGTGATTCAGGATTGAAAAACTGCCCTCCTGCATGGTGGCTCAGAACAGTATTCCTCCAGTCTTTGCCTAGTTTACAGGGCACTTTATACCCTAATTTCAAAATTGTTTTTAATTCTCCCCCAGAGAAAAGTTACTTGGGAGAAGAATTGAGGGAGACTTCCAAAGAATTACTTTTAATCTCTTTTATGTTTGAGAATGATAACACTATTACACACACACACACATACACAATTATAAACATAATAATGAAATGATGGAAATTCTCATGTCTAAAAAGGTTTACGTTATGGCTGAGGAAGCTGACCAGGCATAGGTGAAGCTCTAAGCCAGATCAACACTGCAAAAAGAGAGGAAAGAAGCTGTTCACCAACGGGAGACAATTTGCCTCCTGGCTCCTGTTGACCACCAAGGACTCTCAGCTTATTCCAGGCTCTTTCCTTTCTCCTGTTGATCCCCAGTACTCCCTTGACACATGCAATGCCTACCCGACTGCGGCACCTCCTGACTCCCAGGTGGCTTGGCAATGCAGTAAATCTAGGTTGCACCTGGCTCTTAGTGGAAGCATACTGGGAACACTCACTGCCAGAACACACAAGTTGGCTTTCAACTCACAGCACTCCAGTGATAACTCAATCTGACTCCCAACTTCCTTCCCATGCCACTCATTCAACGTTGGATCTGTGGCTCATGGGTGTTCTGTGATGCAGTGTGGTAGCTCTGGCTTTCAATTTGTACTCTTCACCCAGAGTGCAGTATCTGTAACTTAGAGTCCCATTCCAGCCTGATATTGTGGATCCCCATGGATTATAAAGGTGGTTATTTGCAGAGGCAGTGCCGTGTGGGGAGAGCTTGGGGGTTGGAGACATAAAACACAAGGTCTTCTGCTCTCCCACCTGAAGCATTTGTCTTTAAAAAGCTTCTCTGGTGATGACTCCCACTGAGTAGGCTCTGGGAACTAACGGTTTGTTGCACAGGATACAGAACTCCATCAAAATATTCACTTTTTTTTTTTTTTGCTCCTGTTTTTGGTATCCAATTTATGTACCTCTGGGGTCTCTGGAGGAGGAATTCCTTTTTTTAATTTCCCTCAGTTTGGGATAAGGAATCGTCCCTGTTCTTTCTTTTGCCTAGCACTCTGTGTTAAGGTCCTGTGTTTTGCTGGGACGGTGGCTCGGTGGTAGAACACTTGCCTTGCATGCCTGAGGCGCTGGGTTCGATTCCTCAGCACCCCATAAGCAAAAAGAAAAAAAGCCAGAAGTGGCGCTGTGGCTCAAGTGGTAGAGCGGTAGCCTTGAGCTGAAAAGCTGAGGGACAGCACCCAGGCCCAGAGTTCAGGCCCCACGACCGGAACCCAAAAAAATAAATAAATAAAAGGTCCTGTGTTTTGGGTGTGAACTTAAATTTTAATAAGTCTGGATTTCTCCTTATTTCTATGAGTCCACTGTTTACTTTTGCCTTCTTGTTTTTCTTGGCCATTAGCCTCTCCCTAGAGCATTGCACCATGCCTGAGAATCGGCTTCAAATCCATGAGGACCTGGTGATGTGCTGGACTATCTCTGCTGCCATTTTACCACACAGAGCAAGTATTGTTCACAGACTGTGAATAAAATGCTACTTAAAAGATATTTTGAGGGGCTGGGAAGGTGGCTCAGTGGTAGAGCGCTTGCCTTGCATGCCTGAGGCCCTGGGTTCAATTCCTCAGCATCACATAAGCAAAAAGAAAAAAGCCGGAAGTGGTGCTATGGCTCAAGTGGTAGAGCGCTAGCCTTGAGCTGAAGAGCTGAGGGACAGCACCCAGGCCCAGAGTTCAGGCCCCACGACCCGACCAAAAAAAAAAATTAAAAAAAGATATTTTGATAGTAACTAAATCTAAGCAACTAGATATGCTACCTCCATGTTCTACTGCCTTCCAATGGCAGCATTCAATTTTTTTTTCAAATATAATATTATGGAAATAGTAAAGTAGAAATTATAACTTTGCAATACATACACTTGTAAACATTTTAACTGAAAAACTTGGCAGACTGATTAAACTCTTTGAAGACACTGGTTTCATATATTCATTGAAATTTGGAAGGATGTAGCACTTTGAAAGGGGATTTTCTTTATTGAAAGTTAATAAAGATTATACAAACAAGCTATATTTTAAAAATCATACTAGCTTTTCTTTTCTTTTCTTTCTTTTTTTGGTGGTCATGGGGCTTGATCTTTGGGCCTCAGTGCTGTCCCTCAGTTCTTCAGCTCAAGGCTAGTGTTCTACCACTTGAGCCACAGTACCACTTTCAGTTTTCTGGTAGTTAATTGGAGGTTAAGAGTCTCAAGGACTTTCCTGCCTGGGCTGGCTTTGAACTGTGATCTTTATATCAGCCTCCTAAATAACTAGTATGACAGGCATGAGCCACCAGCGCCTGGCTAACCTATTACTAGTTTTAATTATTGCCTTATCCTTGATGAGGGAATACTTTATTGAACTGTCACTTAGCAAACATTACATAAGTAATAATTCAATAAAACAGTATCAAATTCTTGAAATAGGTGTTACAATTAACACAATGAAAACAAAACCCACTAGTGTTTAAGTCAGATACTCCTGCCCTCTATTTTATGTTTAATATGTTTATAATCTGTGCCACATTGCAATCTGTGAGATTCCTATTTTTCCTGGTTAAAATGACTGACCTCTCAAATGTTGGTCCTACTGTGTATAGTGGTACACAGTTATAATCCCAGTACCTGAAGGCTGAGGCAGGAGTATGAGAAGTTTTGGCCAACTTGGGCTGCATAGCAAGAGCCTGGCATAAACAAACAAACACACATAGTTGTTTTGATGGCTTTGCTGTGTCCTTGTTGGTGTTCTCTTGGATAAATGCCCAGAAGGACAAGTTGTGGGTCATAGGCTAGAGTTTCATTTTTTGAACAACCTCCATGATTCTTTCCAGAGTGTTTGAATGAGCTTATATTCCTACCAACAGTTTAGCAGTGTTCCTTTTGGCCAGTATTTGTTATTGTTCCCTTGATAATGGTCATTCTACCTGGGGTAAGGTGGAATCTCAATGTTTTGATTTGCATTTCCTTTTATAGTCAGAGATCCTGAGTATGTCTTTATGTGTCTATGGCCATTTGTACTTCTTCTACTAGGAAGTCTGTAAGTCATTAACCTATTTATTAATTTTGTTGTTGTTTCTTTGAGAATTTAATTTTTAAGTATCATCACAATTATGTTTGTTATATTAGTATTCACTATAGGCAAGATATCAGCCCATATGTCCTTCAATGGACAAATGTATCAAAAATGTTTTATATATGCCCAACGAATTTTATTCATCCATTAGATATTATATTATTCATTATGAGACTTTACAATTCATAAGAATATTGAAAACTTTGAAAAAAATTATTAAGTGAAACCAGAACCAGAGAAAAAAATTGTTGTATGGGTTCCTTCATTTGTGGTATACAGAATTTACCTATAAATCTATAAGTAAACATGTTGGGTGATATACAGTTACTTACAAATGAATTAACTAGCATTATAGACTCTATGGAGAGCTCATATAGTATAAACTTTTAGACATACTAGGTCAAAGCCCAGTAAAATCAACACCAGGAAATTTAAATATGTAACAAGTAGAGAGGGATCAAAAGGGGAGGGGTAGACAAATGAAGGGGGAAAAGAGGAAGAATGCAGTCAAGAATTCATAGTATCTATCAGAAAATTAAGAAAAGAGAATAGGTGAGCCAAAATGGAATGAGAATGATGCAGGGGATGACATTGATGAAGATACATTATGTTTAAAACTGCTTTGTTATGTGGCACCTCCTTTGTATAACTACCTAAAGATAAACAAAAAATAATTAATGAAATGGAACTATATTTTATAGATAAAAATCATTGTCTGATTCTTTGACTATTACAACACATCAAATATGAAAATGCTTTATCTAATAAAAGAAAGAGTATCCTTGTGTCATGGTTAAAACCATTAATCTCTGGTTAGGAAAAGATATAAGGATAAAAGTAGATAACTTAGATATGACTGTGTCAGAACTCAGAATGATGTTCTAACTAATGAGTCAAGAGTCTAATAGCCTCTCTCAGCTTAATGAAACCCTCTGCACAAAAAAGACTACTAGAAATCATCAGTTTAACCTTCAAAGACGTGCATAGACGCAGAAGAGACCCCCATCTAAAGAAGTAAGATGGAAATAGCAATATCAAGGGCTGGACTGATAATGAGGGTGAGCTAAGCTTCAAAGTGCACCAATTAGATTGCAAATGCAAAAACTGAACTCTCAAGATGTTTCCATGAATTAGAAATTCAAACCATTTCTTTGGGTCTGGCTTATTTCACTTAATATAATGTTGTCCAAGTCTTTCCATTTCCTAACAAATAGGCAATGTCATTCTTTCTGATGGAAGCATTCCAGTGTGTGTGTGTGTGTGTGTGTGTGTGTGTGCGCGCGCGCATGCGTGTGTGTGTGTGTTTGTGTATGTGTGTCTCTCTATATATATACATATATACATATAACATTTTCTTTTTTTATAGAAGTTACTTTTCTTCTTCTTCTTCTTCTTCTTCTTC
>NW_012267268.1:1223779-1254703 GCF_000151885.1 Dipodomys ordii | reverse complement strand
TCCACCTGTATCCCTATTTAAACTATTTGTTTTTTCCCTTCCCCTCCACAAATTATACCTACATCAATACAGTGAAAGCAGGGGTTATACCATGGGGGAGGGACATACAAAGAAAGACTTGGAAAAAATTATATTAATTAATCCATTAATCTACTGAGGGACTTCTGGGTTGGAGTTCCATATATTAGCTATGATGAAGAATGCTGAGATAAACATAGTTGTGCTGGGAGCTTTGGTATGGCCTTGTTTGTGATCATTTGGGTAAATGTCTAGAAGTGGGTTTATTGGGTCATAGGGGAGCTCTTTGAGGAACCTCTATACTGCTTTCCAGAGTATTTGAACAAGTTTACACACTCACCAACAGTGCTGTAGCATTCCATTTTGGCCACATCCCCTTCAGCATCTATTGTTATTAGATTTCTTGATTATAGCCATTCTAACTGGGGTGAGGTGAAATCTCAACATTGTTTAGATTTATTTTTGAAGTATTTAATTTTTTTTGAGTTCCAAGTACATTTTAGGTATGAGGCCCTTCTCTGTTGTATGGCTAGTAAAGATCTTCTCCCAATCCATGGGCTTTCTAATGATCTTGCTAGCTATGTCCTTAGCTATGCAGAAGCTGTGAAATTTAATGCAATCACATTTCTAACCTTTTGTTGATTTGTTGTGTTTCCGGTTCTTAATTGAGAAAATTTCAGCCTGTGCCAAAGAGCCCTGGAGTTTCTCCTATTCCTTCCTACAATGTTTTCAGGGTGTCTACTTTTACTTCGAGGTCTTTAATCCATGGTGTCCCTCATTTGCAATAATTAGTATACGTCTAGGATAACTTTATCAGATGAGCAGGAAAGCTCAAAAGTATGTATATATGACCATATAAGATGATGCTAAATGAAATGAAGCATAAGAGTTCTTTCTTTGTTGTTGTTGTTTTTAATGTACTATGTGATTTTTTTTCCTTTGTATGTTCTTCCTCCTATGGTATATCCCCTGTTGTCACTGTACTTGATTTTGCATCTTGAATACATTTATCTAATATGGGAAGGGGAAGGAGAATAACAAAATATGGAAACAAGGACAGAGGATGACCCATTGCAACAATGATACTCATAAGACACTATATTGGAAATGAACTTTTCAACTTCAGTGGGGGCAGGCAGGAAGGAATAGTAGAGGAAAACAAGGATGGGGTAACAATTCTTGATAAGAAATGTACTCATTACCTTACTCATGTAAATGTATCCCCACTGTACAGCATCTTTACAATAAAACAAAATAAATGAAATTCAAACCATTGTATAAAAAAATGACAGCCAGTCAATAGGTCCAAGTAAAAGGAGATAGATAATTAGCAGTCCCCAGCAACCATGTATTTGTCCAGAAGTAACAGCAGCACTGTTACTTTGTCTGGCTATTCCTTGTGTCTCTCTAATTCTTGCATCCTAATAAACCTTTCTATCTCCAAGTCTCTGTAAAATTGTTTACCATTCTGTGGCTCTAAAAGTATCCATGTCAGTGTAGCAAAGGCGCAAAACATGTACAACTAGTAGGTGCCCTTCTAAAACAGGTATCCCAGAACTGCTTTTGCTAACAAAAATGTATTGATTCCTTACTTGGCTTCAAGTATTAGTTCAAAGTAAGTTAAAAGCTTTCATTCTGTATCTGGTTCCTTTTCTCTCAGGCATTTTCCCCTGCGGTCACATCACATTCCAGAAACAATAGGACTAATCAATGTCAATTTTTATGCCAAGAGACCCCCCCCCCCCGCCCAGCAAGGGACAGTAGCTCCTCAAGAAATGGCCTCCAATCCATATCAAGAGTAATTACATACTGGGGATCAGCATATTACCCTAAGTTGAACAGAATAACAGCTTATAGAACCCCATATGTGAGCAGAATTAAGATAAAGATCCACTAAGCCTCTCATCCTCTGCTACAAATAGTCTACTATTGAAACCAAAATGTGCATACTCTGGAGGTAAACTGAGACACTTGCTGTCATCACAAGTCAATCGAGCACATTAAAAACTCTTTGTTCTCTCACTTTTATAGCTATCCTTCCCTTTAATTGGAATATTGTGTATTAGGGCAAATGTCTGATGCTGACATATTGTAAACCCAGAGTTGGGCCTCTAATCCAGGACTGTTGTTACTGTCCCACTAAAATAGTAAGAATTACACCAATTGCACTGAGGAAGTAGACTCTATGCTCCTCAGCCTTGTTTAATCTTCTCAGCATATTTTCTCTGCTAATTCTCACTCACAGAAAGTAACATCAATATTTATACTGTATAATTAAAATTTCCAACAGCCAACAAATGGTCATTTGGAAGGATCTCATGGCTCTCACTCAATGCATTTGGTCTCAAATGTTTTATAATATACACCATAGGGAGACAAGTGGACCATTGCAACAATGAGATGTACAAGATGTTCTGTTGAAAAATGAACTTTACAGCTTTGGCTGGGGGGAATGTTGGGGGAGAGATGGGGAGGGATGGGAAGGGGAAACAAAAGAGGAGGCAACAATGCTTGATAAGAAATGTACTCATTGGGGCTGGGAAGGTGGCTCAGTGGTAGAGTGCTTGCCTTGCATGCATGAGGCCCTAAGTTCGATTCCTCAGCACTACATAAGCAAAAAGAAAAAAACTGGAAGTGGCGCTGTGGCTCAAGTGGTAGAGCCCTAGCCTTGAGCTGAAGAGCTGAGGGACAGCGTCCAGGCCCAGAGTTCAGGCCCCTCGGCCTGACCCAAAAAAAAAAAAAAGAAATGTATTCATTATCTTGCCCATGTAATTGTAACTCCTCTGTAGGGTATTTTCACAATAAAAAAAAGAAAAAAATATATACCAGTTGATTTGTTTGGAAAATAGTTTCCTAATTTTACAATTATGGAATATTTAAAAATCACAAATTTTTTTAATTACACTTAATTAGGGAATGGAATTACTTGCATGTTAAATTATGATTTAATATGCTGAAAAGTTCACTATTTTCTTTTTCCCTCAAATGGAAATCTCTTTAGAATATTTAACATAAATATTTTCATTCCTTCCATTAATTCAACACATATTTATTGAACACTCTTTGTTTTATTCATTTGGAAAAAATGTTAAATATTTTTTAATTTGTTTTTTTTTTTTGCTTTGGATAGTGAGACAGTCATTGTATGTAGTCCATGATGACCGTGAATTCATTATCATTTTATAATAGGAACAGACTTCTTAATAGTTATAGGTTTAGCCTAGTAAAAAAGTCTTTCCACTAGACAACCTACTTTGCATAATTGTTCAAGTTTAATATTTTTCTTTCTTTCTTTGTTCTTTTCACCCTTCCATTTCCCAATTCTGGGAATATTAAGATTAACAGCCTTTCAAACCACTTGCTGAAACACAGGTATTCCTTATCTCTGGGGTCACAGGAAAAAGGAACCTTTTCTCACAAGGGCATGTATCTTCAGAGACTGACACAATGACATGGAGAGGTAAATAGATCTGGAAGCTTAAACCTCCTGGGCTTTTCCCTTAAAAACACATCCTCCTCTTCCAAAGGGGATTGCAGTTTTAAGATGCTAGTCCACTGCACACCTTTTAGCCCTGGCAAATGAATAAATCTTTACAACTTTTTCTCTAAAACTCTACTGTTGTTATTTGTGGAATGGCATCCAGTTCTCAGAACCTCACTTTCAGTATCACCCCTGCCTTAAAGTCTTGAATGCTAGGAATACCAACTTAAGCCACTAGGTTTATTTCATTGAATACTATCTTAAAATTTTTTGGTATTGGTCCGGGGACTTGAACAGAGAGTCAGGGTGCTGTCTCTGAGAAATTTTGGTCAGGATTAGCACTCAACAACTGGAGACACAGTGCCAATTCTATTTTGTTGTTGTTGTTGATTAATTGGAATTAAGGGTCTCAAGATCTTGCCTGACTGGGCTAGTTTTGATCCTGCAATCCTCAGATCTTAGCCTCCTGAGTATCTAGGATTACAGATGTGAGCCACTGGCACTGGCTTTTACCAAATACATTTTATCTGACCATCACTATCCAAGATTGAGAGATAGCAAATATGTTACTGACCTTATGTGCCAATATTCAAGTGGAAGGTACCAGAACTAGATTATAAGATGATAGGTTAAAACCTCAGGAAGTGATATTTGATTAGTGTTTATGTGTAAGGGTTTATGTTGTTGTTGTTTGTTTTTAGAACATATGGTCTTTACTGTCTCAGATGATCAGAGCTCTGAATGATATAAAGTCAGCACTTTTAAATTTCCCTCACATTCTCATGAACACTTTTAAATTAATATAAAAAATGAAGCCATTTAGATGTCTGAAGCTCATGCCTGTAAATTTAACTATTCAGAAGGCTGAAATTTGGAGGATCACAGTTCAAGGCCAACTGAGGAAGAAAGGTTTGCTAGATTCTGTCTTCAAACAACCAGCAAATTCAGGGTTGGTATGGTGACTCAAGTGGTAGAGCACCAGCCTAGTAAGCATAAGGCTTTTAGTTCAAACCTTTATATATAATACACACACACACACACACACACACACACACACACACACACACACTTATATTAAGGAACTAATTCAAAAGTACTTACTGAAATAAATTCAGGTAATATATTGTATGAATATTAGGTTCACTGTTACTAGTTTGGAGTTTATATCTTACCAGCCTAGTAAGTGGTATTTGATTAACTCAGTAACTCTGTCACTTCTTATACACATAGCCAACATATCTTCCTTTTTGTCAAACTTATATCTATCCCAATACCATAAAAATATCTCAAGTTTTTCATTCATTGAAACAATTTCATTCCTTGAAACAATTCTTTTTAAAAGAATTCTGTCTCACATTTTGTCCCCTTCACCTGCCCCCCCTATCATTATCATCAACAACTTCTCTTCCCCGTCCTCCTCCTCTTCTTCTTCTTCATCATCATCTCCTTTAAGTCCCAAGTACTATGACTGCCATGTTGCTCAAGAATATGGTTTTGGTTAAATAAAGTATTCCCAGTTAACTACTATCAGAGCAAAGTTAATGAGAATTGGATCTTGATGTTGATCATACCAGTACAACTAACTTCTGTTAACATATAATAGATGCAAAGTTAGCTAATACTGAGGCACAAAAGTAATATTTCAAAATTTGCTAATTTGGACTTCTAACTGACAATACCCAGAAAAAGGTCTATGTCAGAATTTTCCTTAACTGACTAAGTTCCTCAAGAGAGAGGAAATTGTGTTGAGGTTCCTCCCTATTATCTCATCAAAAAAGAGTAGATTAAAGCCTAGGAAAGACTATTAGAGTTTATATCAAATGAACTTTTCCCAGTTTATTATTTAAGTCCATTTATTACACCTAAAGTCTTTATTGTTTATTAAACCTTTCTATATACAGCATTTTTTCTGTCCTCTATGAAGAGAGTACATAAATTTTAAGACTCCCTGGGCTTTAAGATATACCTTTCCAGTGATGCTCTTATGCATGTAAAATATTCAATGTCTTCTGTTGAGTTTCTGTTAAACTGACTATTGCTATTTTGTGTCAGCAGTGTCAACTGTGGAACCTTCAGAGGGTAGACTGCAAGTCTACTTCTTTCCAACACTAGCCATCTTTGAAAGTGTACATGTTTATGAATCTACTTAAATCGATTACTGCTATACTTAAAATCTGCTTTTGAATTGCACCTACTTTGTTCTATTGGGCTTCCACTATCTATCCTCAAACAGGATTTCCTATGGTCTAAACCTCAGGAAACCAAAACACTTTGAAATAAGGATCAAAGACAAGATACATCTTTGCATTCATTTCATGATCATAGATAAGAAAATACTTTTGAAATGTAATAGATTAGTAACTACAGAAAGACTAAAAAGTCACTGGAAATAAATTTGGAAGAGTATCTTTGATTGATGGAAGATTCTGTTATAATCCAGTGTACCAATGACAGTATTTTGACTTAAATAAAAGTTCTGAAATGTCCCAAAGTTAATCTAAAAGTCCTAGAGGATTACTGAAAAGGCAGAAGTAGAGAAAGTTAATCAGTAGAACTGAGCCTTTAAAAAAAGGCAATTCCATATTCCTCATTCCATATTTAAATTTTGACTTAAAGCCCACAGTGGGAATTTTACTCACACATTACAAAGACTGTTATTATACCATTTGTAAAGAAATGGAAACACCTGGAAAAATGTATATTAAATGAAATAAGTCAGGCCCAGAAAGACAAAAAGATTCATGCTTTCTGATACATGGAACCTAGATTTAGCTGATAAAGGTTTAAGAAAATATGTTAGGTGTTATGCAAGTGTATACAAATGCATTCACTGAAATATAATAGATTCAAGGGAGAACTCAAATACTATAATTCTTTAGAAAGGCAAAGTCAAAGTTCAACAAAATAAACACCAGAAATTGGGTGCCTGAAACAGGTAGTATGGAGTCGAACGCAGTCAAGAATTCAATGCATATCCTACAAAATTAAGAAGAGTGAGAGCAGTTCTGGGTAGAGGAGGGATGGATGAGAAAGTTGAAAAGCCTGACATTGATTAAGATGCATTGTATTCATAAATGGTTTTGTTAAATGGCAACTCCTTTGCATACGGTTTAAAGATAATAAAAATTAAATCTTTACAAAAGCCTAAACACCAATAGACTGCCTTTTGTTTACATAAGTATTTCCAAGTCTACCAACCTCAAGTGATCCAAAAGCAGAAAAGTCTTCCTCTAAACTACTTCTAAAACTTCCCAATTGACATTTCCTTCCTCATCAATCGGCAATATGAACAATTTGAAGTTTCCTGAATTTTCTTATAGACATGCTCTTGGCTTCAAAGGTTCATTGACCCCTTGGCTACTTACTCTCGTGTTTGCTTCTGGGATTTGTAAAACTTGTCCCAGGAAGTAGGCCTATTCTTTCTATACATCTACAATGGCTCAATGAGCCTTTTTATTACAGAGGACTTAGTGTCTACAGAACTTTGTTAAAACATCGGTGAACTAAGACAGCAAAAATTATGCATTTGCTTTTATTACATTTAAAGTTCCTAGGAAAGTTTAATTACAAAAAACCTATATTTTGCATAAAATGTATCAAATCAGTAAATTGAGAACAAAAATAGAACGGGTTTCTACTTAGATCAAACTAATGTATTATTTGTTGATTATTGAAGAAAAATAGGTTAGAAGGATGGCAGAGAGATCAAGAAAAAGAATAGGAAAAAAGAGGAAAGGGAGAGAGGGAAGAGGAAAACAAGGAGAGGGGAGGGAAAGAGAGAGAGAAGAGAATGGGGAAGAAAGGGGGAACATAAATCATTCCTGTCATTAAGATGACATTCATATAGTATCTTCAGATGAGTAATCGTGATGGCTTCCTTTTTGACTTTGCCACACAATAAAAGTCAGAAGTTATCGAAGGGCTACCTGGGCAGTGGAGGCTGGGAATTGGGAAGAAGCCATAAAGGTGGCTACACAAAGTACAATGAATAAACATTTTGATTGTGTTAATTCTTACATTTTTTAGAATTTTTGGGTCATTTTTATTTAATTTGATATTCCATCCAAATCTATTTCTCTTTTTTTCACCTCAAAATCCAAATCATATAAATGCACTTATTATTGTTAGAGATACAATATCCAAGTATCAGTTGTTTGTCAATAATGTAATATAACCAAATTCATTTATCAAAATAAAAATCAATGTTATAAAGGGAATTATATTGTGTTTGGATGAAAGCTTAGATATATTACAAATAATACATCATTTTTGCCCATGTTTTTGGTAATAGCTCTTGAAATACCAGCAAGAGAATCACTTAACACTTTCAAAACTCAAACCTATTTCCCAATAAATGGACTTAAATGTTTTAGTCATATTCTTAATGTAATTCACCCACTGAAGTGCAAGCTGTTGTTTACTACATAGTTAAGGTAAAGGGACATTGGATGATGAATATTTAACTTGCCACCTGTTTTGCCATCTAATATAATTTTCCAATTTTGAAAGAATCACGTGAACATCTATCTGTAACACTCTTGCAGGCATGAATTACTTAGGTGATATTAACACTGTGCTTATCAACCTGAACACTGGGGAATAAAATTACTCAGCTCCGTTAGGTTCTGTTCAGATCATCTGAAAACACTTCAATGTGCTTTGTTTTCCAGGAAATTCCTCTTTTAATTACGATTAGTGCCAATTGGACTCCATAGTCTCCTTGTAATTTGAATCACCAGGGTATTTCTCCCTTTTCTCTCTTTCCTCCTCTCCTCTTTCTTCTCTACTCTCTATTTTCCTCTCTTCTCTCTCTACTTTCATCTCTCTCCTTTACCTCTTCTCTCCTCTCACTCTACTCCACTGTCTCCCTGAACTCTCCCTCTCTTTCTGCTTTCCTCTTTCCCCTTCTCTCTCTCTCCCCTCCCTCACCATAAATTTCTATTGTAACTAAGGGGTGGCTCCAGATGAAAGGTTTGGTAGAATACTGGGCCATAGATTCATCTCTTCCTATAAAGAACTGTAGAAATTGACATATATATTTCTTCTCACTTATATTGCTGTTATGTACTCTCCAATTATATATTATATACATAAATTATATATACATATATACACCTATATATGTATATACATATATGCACACACAAATATATATATGGACATGCTTATAAGCATTTGAAATCAAGGTGGGGTTTGCACATATATAGCAGAGGGACAAAGGCAGAAACAAAGAATTCACCATGCTTTTTGATCTGTGCATTAAAGATAACACAAGGAAGCTCTCTAGAGATTTGAAAGAATCTCCTTTATCAAGCTATCAATTTGAGGCAACTCAAATTTCTTTTCCATGAATACATTAGGAGGCTTGGATTTTAAGTAACTTATAAGTCTAAAAGCCTATACTTCTTTGATATGTAATTATCTATAAATTATATTATGACTTAATGTCATGCCATCAAGTGCTTAAACACCAGTGGGACTTAGAAAAATACTGTCTAAAATATGAAAATGCCATATCTAATGTATTAAATGAAAAGTTTGATTTACTTGGTAAAATGGATCAGTGTGTAGGTTAAATAAATTGGCTGAATGTGTTTTGAAGTGCTTCCTATGTGTCTCATTGTCTACTTAAAACAATGTTATGCACAACTGAACAATATTTCAGAATGGGAACAAGGAAACTTCAGATTACCAAAGTACTTTCCATACTTGCATATTGATTCCTCTTCCTCTTTCAGCTGAGCTGTTTTCTTAGTACCCAACTTGTCCTTTGCAACATCCAAAAAAATCAAAATGTGATGTTTCTAAATGGGATCCAATGAATAGTGTTTAAAAGTGATTGACTTTTAATGCTAATATTTTAACTTTGATGGATGTTTCTAAGACTTCATCAATTATATGAAATCAGATCTCTTTGAATATAGTCCTACACCCAAATTTTTAGCTCAGTGTTTTATTCTTCAAAATTTGCAATTTAAGTATTTTGAATTAGTATTTTCTGTATTTTCAAGTTATATTGAACACTACACACTTTTAGAAAATCAATCAATTTTCAATTAGTTTTTCTACCCAAAGTACAAAAATGTCGCATCTAAATTAACAGAACCAAATGCCATCAATTTTATCATTGTACTTAGTTCATACGTGATGTTAAACACAACAAAAGACATATCGTTTAACGTACACTGTGGGTAGAGTGGTCATTTCTCATCTTTCTTGTTTTTTTTAACTCTTACTTTTAATTTAAATTTTTTATTGTTATTATAAAAGGGATGCATAAAGAGGTTACCTTTTCACTATTCAAGTAGTGATTACATTCCTTTTTGACAATGTCACCCATTTCTTCATTCTCTACCAGTTTTCCCAACTGTCTCCATTCACAAGTTGTATAGTTCATTTTCTACACAGTTTCTACTGTGTACCATTGTTGCTCCATTTCTGGTACAGAAATTTGCTCTCCCACTAAGAGATAAACATTCCCTGGAGTTAATTTTGATAAATAATCTATATATATATATATATTTACAATGTATGTGTATATATAAATAAACATAGATTACAGATATCTATCACTATTCCACATCTATCTTATTTTGTATTACAGTAGATGTTACCTGGCTATCTCTGAAAATCACTTTTCTAATTATTAGCTTCATATTTCCTTATTATTTACATTTAAATTTACATAAGGGTTACAGATACATAAGTAAAGTAGTGAGAACATGTAATGTGGAAATTGTTACTACCTCTTTCATTTTTTCCCACTCCCCCTATTAAGTTATACAGATCATATCTAATATTTTGTCTTATGAGTCTTGCTCTTGCATTGGTTCATCATTTGTCCTTTTTCTGTCTCATCATTTTTTGTTCCCCTTCCCTTCCCTAATTCAGATAAATATATAGACAATACCCAGGGTACCAAATCAAATACAGTGACAACAGGGGATAAATCATAGGAGGAACAAAAACACAAAAGAAACAAGAAATCATGTAGTACATTTAAAACATTAAAAACCCCTTGTGTCTATGTCTTGGAGTTCATTTCACTTAGCATCATCTTATATGGTCATATGTACATATCTATTGAGCTGTTCTGTTCATCTATTAATATTATCCTAGATGTATACTATATTACAATTGTCTCAGAAAGCAAAAATGATATTACCAATCTTTATAACATCTGTCCAATGCTTTTATCAAATGCTTTTGATTTAGAAAAATCAAAATTTGTCTACTAGATGAAAAAAATATCTTAGAATGTCAATGATTAAATTAAAAAAAGATTAGAAATCTCATTTTACTGTTTTATCTCTCTTTTATTTTCAGGTCGTGGGGCTTGAACTCAGGGCCTGGGCTCTGTCCTTGAGCTTCTCTGTGCTCAAGGCTACAGACTCTACCAGTTGAGCTACAACAGAACTTCCAGGTTTTTCTATTTATGTGGTACTAGGGAATTGAACCCAGGGCTTCATGCATGTTAGGCAAGCACTCTATAACTAAGCCATTTTTATCTCTTATTTCAAGCAACTATACACATTACTCTTCCATTTGCTCAAATCACTTTGATGGGATACCCTCCATGTATGATGATTTCCAATTGTGTAGAATGTTCCTGTTTTTACCATTTGCAAGATTAGGATCTATAGATTCTTACAGTCAGTATCATCACACAAAGTCTTATTATTGTGTTTTGTTTCTGGTCCAAAAATTTCTTTTATTTGCATGCAAAGTCAGTCATGTCATTGAGTTTAAAGGCAACTTTAACCTTATAAATTATATAGTGCTATAAAAATGTCATCACCTTTATAATAACAATTCTTTAAAAAGCATGAAACAAAAAAATAAATTAAAAATTCAAAACTTAAAATAATAAAGGAATAATCAGTCATTAAAAATGGTTGTGTGAGCTGAACTTATGCAGAACAAAAATCAATGGTAAAAATCATGATTCGTTTTTGGTCTTTAAACATTTTTTTTGGAAAACAGCAATTGACTGTAAGTTAAAAATATACAAAAAATAATCATACTAGTATTTGATATTTTAAACACTAGATAAATTAAACTACAATGTGTATTATGTTCTCTTTTGTATAAAAATCTTTTTTTTTAATTTTTTTGGGTCCGGTTGTGGGGCTGAACTCTGGGCCTGGGGCTGTCCCTCAGCTCTTCAGCTCAAGGCTAGCGCTCTACCACTTGAGCCACAGCACCACTTCCGGCTTTTTTCTTTTTGCTTATGTGGTGCTGAGGAATCAAACCCAGGGCCTCAGGCATGCAAGGCAAACACTCTACCACTGAACCACCTTCCCAGCCCTATAAAAATCTTAATAAAAGATTTGATGCCATCCTTTTTAAAATTTATAATTTAATAATTTTTCGATGGTTGTTGAGTCCTCAGGTTCTTTTGTAGGTTTGGACCTGTTTGCTACATCTTATCTTTTATGCTTGTCATGAAATATCTCTGAAAATTAATGCTATAGTTTTTAGCAAGATCCAAAAGCCCAGGGAGTCTTGAAGTTTAAGGTCTCTTTTCATGGAGGACAGGAAAATTTTGGATATAGGAAAGTTTTACTGAACAATATAGAATAAATAGAATTAAATAATAGAATAGGAAATTGTATTATTTTGATTCTGAGTTTGGTATACATGCTAATATTCTTCTCTAGGCATTAATCTTCTCTTATTTGATGAAATTACAGGGAGATTGTGTGTAATGCCAAAAACATTTACTCATATTAATCATTTTATATACTACCACTCCCCATTCATACAGCAAAGCCCTCCCTCACCTCCACTAACCTCATGATACTTGGGGAAGTGCCAAGAAAGTAAGGAGAAGTAAGTAGCATTAGATAAAATTATTCAGGGTATGGGAATGTTCGGCTATGATTAGTGACACTAGAGAGAGCTGACTCCTCTGTGTGTGCATATAGAAAAATGGTCCCCATCTGTAACCCAGGAATCATCCTCCCTAAAAACTGAATTTACTTGGGCTTTTCAGCTTCCTATACTGTGAGCAATAAAGTTTTGTTGCTTATCATCACCCTATTGTAGTCTGCTATGGCATACTTAGAAGAATACAGGTATTGTGTTCACCCACACCATGTTCCTCAGGCTTTGAGAGACCCCTAACAAAAATCTCATTAGCCTTGACTATCATATTTCCACAAGTAGATTTATGTTCTATTCTAATTTCACTTTCAAAATGATTACTTTTCATTTCTTTACTGCACTTTTGTCTTTATGGATCCATTTACTTTTTCAGTTACATTTTTAAAAGATGCAAAGTATATTTATTAACTTGAGACCAGGAAGAGAAACAAATGCATGCTTTGTTTCCTGAGTGCAGACTGGTTGACAGATGCATACACAGTGACACGCTAGGCTTAGAAAGAATCAATCACAATGCTAATCTTGTATTTACATAGTGATTTGTGGAGTGACGTATTAGCACCAAAATTGTATTTTATGTGAATTAGTCACAGTTGCAACTTGAGCCACATTGTTGGAAGATGGATGGTATTTACTATGTCTTGGAAACTGAGTTCTCTGATTTCAAAACTGCATACACATGAGTTTGTGTAGTTCTGTTGGTGTGCATCTCAAGCTTTTCCTGTGCTTGGTTTCAGGATGGTATCCCAGCTAGCTTTACTCTTTGAGAAAGAAAATTGAGGTTTCGTTTTCCTTTAACCTCAAGCATCTTTACCTGATCCAAAACATAGTCTGTGAAGCTGCTTTCTACTTATTTACTCTATCACAGACATCTGTCATTAACAGCTGCTTCTTACTCAGATCTAAAATTCTACTCTTCTTTTCGCTGGATTAAAGGTGTAAATAATGAAAAATAGGCAGGATCACTTCATTAAAACTGGCCCCGTTTAAAATCCTAATCATGGTTATGAGATAGGAACATATGTAACATATATGCATGTATCATTAGACAAAAGTATTATAAGAATATAATTAAAGTATAACATATAGTGTAGTAATAAAAAAGATCCTAATTAGACATGATAAATAGATAAGTGTCTCTCAAGTAGATAAAAATAGCAGGGTGCCGGTGGCCCACGCCTGTAATCCTAGCTACTCAGGAGGCTGAGAGCTGCGGATTGTGGTTCAAAATCAGCCTGGGCAGGAAAGTCAGAAGTGGAGCTGTGGCTCAAGCAGTAGAGTGCTCACCTTGAGCTGAAGAGCTCAGGGACAGAGCCCAAGACTAGAGTTCAAGCCCCACGACCGACCAAAAAAAAAATGAAAAATAGTTGCTTTCAAGGAGAAAAAAAAATCATGTGAACAAAGATTTGGTTTGACTTTCTAAAGAAAGTCAGTTTATTTCTTTTCCCTACATAATACACCTTAGACATCACTTCCTTACTTTTGGCACAGCTCTTCAACTATACCTTGGGTATTTGTTTCAAACAGTGAGACAATAGTTAGCTAATTCAAATAATAGCAATCAGATACATCTTATATTCCAGCTATTTAAATAGGTGTGAGTGAATATACACACACAAGTACATTGAGTCATTGCAACTATTTTATAAAGTAATTAGGTTATAAAGTTTTATTCTAAAATCTACTGAAGACCTGCAAAGTTAAAAAGCATGAAAAACTTTACAAACATAATCACAGATACAGCAGAAGTCAAGTCTAGGTTCACTGGCATCAAGAGTTTTATCCAAAACATAAAGCCACAGAAATAGCTTTCAATATTGAATCCACATTCTTTGTATGACAGGACAGGGCCATAAATATTTCCTACTATACTTAAAGCATGTTTCTTTTTCATGTCAATTATCCCTAAAAAGCATTTCTCTTTTTAAATATCAATTTATGCACCTTTGTTTTCAACAATAAGGTAAAAATTACTTTGTACTTTTGAAATTGATGACAATTCACTCAAGCACTTAGAAAATAATTTTAACATAAAATATAATTTTAAGAAGACTACATTTCCCAAAAGTGTAATAGTTAAATGGTATACAAAAAGTAAAATCACTACTTATAAATGTATTATATTTCTTCTCATATTATTGATTGTTTTGAAAGGAAAATTGGGAATTAATAACTAAACTTGGAAGATTTTCTAGCCATAGAGGACATAATCTTATCAAAGAGGGTATCTGTGAGTGTATGTGTGTGTGTGTGTGTGTGTGTGTGTGTTTGTGTGCGTGTGTAATAGTCAAGCAGTAATGGTGAATTACACATATAATTCAAGCACTAGGGAAACAAGCACAATAGTGAGTTTGAGGCTAGCCTGAGCTATCGAGCAACCTTTGTAGCCGAACTCAAAACGAACATCTTCAAGAAACTGCCAGCCATTATTAAACATAAAGGAATATTTAAGTTTTTCTCAATATGCACAATCTCTAACTCCAAAAATTTTGGAAGGCTTTTTAAGTCACTGTTTCTAATTGTCCATGATTATAAAGGAAAACCTAAAGTCCAAGAGGCATCAGAGCACTCCTGCTTGCATTAAATTAGTACAGGGGTTCCCTGTATAATGAAGTTTGTCTTGAGTCTTGCGGCAAGAACTTGATGGAATTTTTTACTCTACTTGCATAGAGCTCTTCCTTAGTCACTTCTTTTTTTGTAGCTTTTTTTTTAATTGTGAAAATACCATACAGAGGGGTTACAATTACATGGGCAAGGTAATGAGTCTTATCAAGCATTTTTGCCTCCTCTTTTGTTTCCCCCTCCCCTTCTTTTCTTTTCCCCCCTCCCCTATTACACCTCTGGCCCCACCCAGCCAAACTTGTAAAGTTCCGTTTTTCTACCTAATGTCTTGTACATCTCCTTGCTGCAATGGGTCCACCTAATCCTTTCCCCTCCACAAATTATACCGACATCAAATACCGTAGGGGAGGGACATACAAAGCAACACAGAAATCATCTTTTAAATATGTTTGAAACAATCACAAGAAAGAAAAAAAAATATTTGAGTCCTTATATTGGGGTTCATTTCACCTAACATCAACTTATCTGACTGTTTCTGCTTGTCTCAGACATATAGTAGTTATTGCTAATAAGGAAGACCATGGGACCTGTGTTTCTTTGGGCCTGGCTTACTTCACTTAATATATATATTTCCAAGTCTTTCGATTTCCTAACAAATGGGAGCAATGTCATTCTTTCTGCTGGAGGCAGAGAATTCCATTGTGTATATATACCACATTTTCTTGATCCATTCATCTACTGAGGGGCATCTGGGTTGGTTACAGATCTTAGCTATGGTAAATAATGCTGAAATAAGTATGGTCTTGTTTGTGATCAGGTGGGTAAATGCCCAAAAGTGGAATTGCTGGGTCATAGGGGAACTCTATGTGGAGTCTTTTGAGGAACCTCCATACTATTTTCCAAAGTGGTTGAACATGTGTACACTCCTACCAACAATGCAGTAAGGTTCCCTTCTGTCCACATCCCCTCCAGCATCTGTTGTTATTAGAGTTCTTGATTATAGCCATTCTTACTGGAGTGAGGTGGTATCTCAATGTTTTGATTTGTAATTCTTTTATGGCTAGGGAGGTTGGGCAATTCTTCATGTGTGCTTTCCTCTTCAGAGAAGTTTCTCTTTAAGTCTTTAGCCCACTTATTTATTGGGCAATTGTTTCTTTGAGGATTTGTTGTTGGGGGATTTAATTTTTTGAGTTCCAGGTATATTTTAGATATGAGACCCTTGTCTGTTGTATGGCTAGGGAAGATCTTCTCCCAATCCACAGGCTTTCTATTGATCTTGCTAGCTATGTCCTTTGCCATGAAGAAGCTGTGCAATTTCATGCAATCCCATTTGTCTAACCTTTCTTTGATTTGTTGTGTTTCTGGGTCTCTATTAAGAAAATTTTGGCCTGTGCCAAGGAGACCTAGGGTTTCTCCTATTCCATCCTGTAATGTTTTCAGAGTATGTGCTTTGATTCCGAGGTCTTTGATCCATTTGGAGTTGATTTTGGTACAGGGTGATATATTAGGATCTAGCTTTAGTTTTCTACAAGTAGTTAACCAATTTTGCCAGCACCATTTACTGAAGAGATTGTCTTTCTTCCATTCTATTTGTTGTTGTTGTTGTTGTTAGTTGTGGGGCTTGAACTCTGGGCTTGGGCACTGTCCCTGTACTCTTCAGCTCAAGGCAAGCGCTCTACAGCTTGAGCCACAGTGTCACTTGCGGTTTTCTAGTGGTTTACTGGAGATAAGTGTCTCATGGACTTTCTTGCCCCGGCTGGCTTTGAACCGTGATCCTCAGATCTCAGCCTCCTGAGTAGCTAGGATTACTGGCCTGAGCCACCAGCGCCCAGCTCCATTCTATTTTTTTTAGCTCCCTTTTGGAAAATTAGATGACTAGATCTGTAGGTTCATTTTTGGGTTTTCAATTCTATTCCATTGGTCTTGAGGTCTGTTCTTGTGCAGTACCAAGCTGTTTTGATTACTATGGCTTTGTAGTAGAGTTTAAAATTTGGTATTGATATTCCTCCATCACTGTTCTTTCTGTTAAGGATCGTTTTTGCTATTTGGGGTCTTTTATTGTTCCATTGAATGTGGTATATATACCCAATGGAATTCTATGCCACCATCAGAGAGAATGACATTTCCCCATTTGTTAGGAAATGAAAAGCTTGGAAAAAATTATATTAAGTGAAGTAAGCTATGCCCGAAGAAACATAGGCCCCATGGTTTCCCTTATTTGCAACAACTAGTATATGTCTGAAACAAGCAGAAAAGGTCAGCTAAATTGATGTTAGGTGAAATGAACTCCAAGGTAAGTATTCAAATGTTTTTTTTTTCTTTCATGTGATTGTTTCTAACATATTTATAAGATGATTTCTTTGTTGCTTTGTATGTCCCTCCCCCACTGTATAACCCCTGCTTTCACTGTATTTGATATTGGTATAATTTGTGGAGAGAAGGGAAAAAAACAAATCGTTTAAATATGGATACAGGTGGACCCATTGTAACAAAGAGATGTACAAGTCTTTATGTGTGAAAACAAACTTTACAACTTTGGGGAAGGAGGTGGGGACTTGGGAAGGGATGGGAAGGGGAAAGAAAGGAGGAGGCAACAATGCTTGATAAGAAATGTACTCATTATTTTGCCCATGTAATTTTAACCCCTCTATATGGTATTTTCACAATAAAAAATAAAATAAAGTGCTTTTTGGAGGTGAATCCCAATTAGAATGCAAATATGTGTTACACAGAGAACAGTATCTTGCCAATGACATGGAAATAAAAATTAATTTATTCTATTTTCACACATGATTTTGTTTTAATATGTATACACAACACACATGTCTTCACAAATTTATATTCATATATAAATAGCCAAATCAGTCCTTCCAAAATTTAGAAAGTCACTGTAATTACAGCAATGAAGAAAATTAAAGAAAACATCTTTATTGTTTCCTTTAATTATCTATAGATATGTAGAACATACAAATGGAAATTCATAATATTGATTATATTCATATGTTTCTAACATTAGAGCAAGAAAAGGAGGTTTCAACTGTTAAAGTCCATGATGCATTTACAAAAACATTATTATATTAGTACCCAAAGAAATACTATTAAATATAAATACAAAATAGTTTCTCCATAGATTTCATCTAAGAGAACAAAAAAAAATCACCTCTCATCTGTAATCTTTGAGACACCTTGTGCTTATGAAGTGAGGAAGGGAAATCTATCCTATTTTTTTTCATATGACATATCACTGGTGGGTGGATTCTGAAGCAATGCTGTCAATATGGGTCATAGCTAGTTATAGGATTTTTTAATCATGACATAATTGACCTGTGTGACCAAATGATTATTTTCCTGTGGGAAAGCTGTCTTGTGCATATTAAGATAAGCTTCAATGTCTGTGGACTCTATTCAACAGAAGCCAGCTACGATCTCCTGTCTAACAGCAGAAAATGTCTCACTTTATGATATCCATTGTCAGACAAAATTGCCTGCCAGAAAACTACACACAGAAACACATACATACACACATACACAAATTTTTGCAAATAATTTTTCAAACGCTCCTTTTTAAAATAATTTCAGGTCTGTAAATGATTTAAAATGATTTCAGGTCTGCAAAATTAAACTTCAATCAACTAATCATGTTACCTATTTAAAAAAAAATAATAGTGTCTTTTCCATCCCTTTAAAGTAGAGATGAGAAATCAAAGACCTATATTACTTCTATTTTCCTAAATTCCCTCATAGAGCCAGACAGCAGCAAAACCAGCAGACCAACTCTAATAACAGATACCTTTTTCATTTGAAGTTTCTTTTAATTTCAAGCATTATTTCCTGGAAGAAATTGCCGCTTCTTTCATTCAGCTTTTAGCCAAGTCTATAGTAGCTTAAAGGAAAGAACAGTCAACTGATGAGATTGTGAAGATGAAAATTCTACCTGACATAATTGAGTATACATGTCCACAGGTAAACAGATGGATAACAATGAGTCCCAATATAGAAAACTGAGTATAAATGTTGACTGTATCTTTGATATCTTCTTTTTGTTTAATTATGTCTGTCTCATTTTCTATTTGGAGTTTGCACAATCTCTGGCTTGATTCCAATGTTATTGACATGATTTTTCTTAGAATAAAGTATGAAGATTTCCTGCTCAGTAATGGAAGCCACTTATTTGCCTTATTGGAAATAATTCTGACCTTATGGTAATGGAATTCCAAATATAAGTTTATGCCTATCATATACTAAAGAAGATTCAGAATATTAGTGTTCAAATTGTCATTCATAATAATAGAGAGATGCGAGTTCCTGTTTGACTCAGTTTTAAATTCATAACCCAAAGAGTGAGTGAAGAATAAAATTGGGCCTAAAATAGAAGGTCAACATACAAAGCCTGTGAATTTGGAGTGAGCAGGGCAACAAAAATAGGGAACCTTCCACTGTTAGAGATCATCAATTAATGTAATTAGCTTGATCAGGATGCCAAGGATTGGAATGAGAGGCAGAGGAACAGGCAAAAATAATTTCCTATTTTTTTTAAGCTTCCACTCTCAAAGCAACAAAGCCATTTGCTTTTTCTCTCTACTCAAAGAGAAGTATGATAAAATCACTCTTACATGACTTCAGTAGCAAGTTTCATTTTCTCCTTTACATACATTCCATACCTTACCTAGATCCTGACTTACTAATCCATAGAAGTTTTGGGAGGACTTCTGATTTCATGCTGTGGTTATCTTATCCAGAGCTAAGAGTCCGTGGTCCCACTCACCACAGGCCACACTGACTTTTTATCTCTTGATCCTTTTATGACTTTCCCTATAACCAAGGGACTGCTTTTCCACAACCTAGTTACAGGTATTAATTTATCCTCTAGGCTCTTGAAAGCTTTTCACGACTATTTTCAACTCTTAAATCTCTACTCAGGGCAAGTTCTCTAATATTTATTATGGAATTACTGGATTCCTTTGCTCTTGCAACTTAACAGTTTCTGAAGGACCATGATACATTAATATGAATAATAACCCTAAATCTTTAATTTGATATAATCTGATTTTTATTTTCTTAAAAAGATAGTATCCTGAGCCAGAAACAGGTGCCTCATGCCTGCAATTCCAGCTATTCAGGAAGCTAAGATCTGAAGATCATGGTTCAAAGCCAGCCTGGGCAGGAAAGTCCACAAGACTCTTACCTCCAATAAGTACCAGAAAACCAGAAGTGAACCTGTGGCTTAAAGTGGTAGAATGCTAGCCTTGAGGAAAAGACCTCAGGGAGAGCATCCAGACCCTGAGTTCAAGCTCCATGACAGAAATTAAGAAAAATAAAGAAAGAAAGAAAGGAAGGAAGACAGAAAGAAAGAAAGAAAGAAAGAAAGAAAGAAAGAAAGGAAGGGAGAAAGAGAGATAAAAGAAAGAAAAAAGAGTGAAAGAAAAAAAGAAAGAAAGAAAGAAAGAAAGAAAGAAAGAAAGAAAGAAAGAAAGGAAGGAAGGAAGGAAGGAAGGAAGGAAGGAAGGAAGGAAGGAAGGAAGGGAGAAAGAGAGATAAAAGAAAGAAAAAAGAGTGAAAGAAAAAAAGAAAAAAGGAAGAAAAAAGAAATAAAGAAGGAAAAAAAAGAACAAATGAACCCTGGACAAACATGACTTGTAATCCTAGCTACTCAGGAGGCTGAGATTTGAGGATCTCAGCCAGACCAAGCAGGAAAAACCCATGAGATTCTTATCTCCAATAAACTACTAAAAATAAAGCCAGAAGTGGAGTCATTGTGGAAGCAGTAGAGTCCTAGCCTTGAGGAAAATGAAGCCCAAGGTTAGGGCCAACAAAACAAAAACAACAAAATCCAAGAGAGTATCTATGTGCTTAACTAACCTAATTGGATATACCTAATAGAATACTGCATGCAGACTGGCTAGATAATAAATGAGAAAGGAGATGTATGCCCTCTTACTCTAATATTTTCATTTATGCCTTCAAAGAAACTGCCTTCTCCAAAGTGGGGGTGGGGGGGCAGTGTAATTGAAGAACTGTTCCCATTTGAGTCCTACTTGTCAAATCCTATGAATTTGAGAGTTGAGTGATTGGTAAAACACAGAACAATCTGCTCATCCATTTCATGGACATTGGCAATATACTGTCTTTATTAAAGCCGCATATGAAAAAGACACTATTCTTGAAAAAGTACTGCCCCAGGCTCTTGAGTTAGAAAAACCAATATGAAGCCAAAACCTGAGATGACAAATGTAACTGTCATTATACATGTTACAAAAGGAGTACTGTTTTCTAACTTGTTTCTCCTAGGTTCTACTACTTTTTTTTGTTGTGTGTACCCCTTGCCCTGCCCTATTTCCAGTTAGCTGAATTCTATAAACACTTAAAAGCTTTGAATGACAAAGAAGTTAATAGTTATTTAGATGACAAGGAGTGACTAGGTGACTTAGTCCATTTCTTTCAATGTGCAATAATTTCACTTTCGCCTATACTGCACTCAGCAAAAATATATTTGTGTTTTGCATTTCTACGCTTCTTAGTATCCCACATTAGTTTCACATCCATTAGTCACTGAGTAAGAATTGGGAAAGTTCTGCCTACAGATCTGGTAATATTAAAAGAATGTGGTACAAAAGAATATTTCCAATGTTTGAAAGTCACATGAATTTAATTAAGGTGAAAAAGAAATATTACGATCATACAATTTCAACAACAAAATTAGCTGCCCATTAGAAAAACCCCAAATCAATCACAATCTAACTTCAATCCACAATTTCTAATTTAGTCATGCATTTAGATTTTTCTACTAATAATTTATTTTGAAGTATTTGTAAAGCCATATTCTTCCCAACTCCTTTTCTTTTGAGTCCAGTTGAACAAAATGTGTTCTTCAACTTAATATTGAAAACAAGATTAAACAGAACACTACTGATGTAGCTTTTTCAACAGAATATAATTATCTTAAGTGTAATAGTGTCATTGAGGAAATCTCTATAACTCTCTGCAAAATCTTGTCCCTTGTTTCACATGGATAATTTCCTCCACATAATTGGATTTCAGAGGGAAAGGTGTGTGTGTGTGTGTGTGTGTGTGTGTGTGTGTGTGTGTGTGTATTTCTGTGTTGGTTTTGGAACTCAAACTCAGGGCCTGGGTGCTAGCCTAAGGTTTTTTTGTTGTTGTTCAGGACTAGAGCTCTGTCACTTGAATTCCAGTTCTACTTCTGGCTTTTTTGGTAGATAATCTCAAGTAAGAGTCTCACAGACCGTCCTGCCCAAGCCGGCTTCAAACCATGATCCTCTGAATTCAGACTCCTGCGTGATTACAAGCATGGCCGTTGGCCCCTAGCTCAGAGGGTAAGGTTTTATCCTCAAAATACTGAAAAAATGAATCAAGAGAAGGTACCAGATAGGACATGGTACTGCGGAAGTAGGCATCACAAATGGGGTTTAGTGAATGCTTCTCTAGTTGTAGAGGATATATGAGTTTCTTCAGCTCCTAAGGGTAATATGAGTACTGTGCTTTACTAATAAGCACATCACATCAGCACTTCCTACTGAGATTTTCACACACACCCCACTTCTGACATTGTGCTGCACTTTTTAAATCTTCCTCACTACTCTGTTTTATGATTACATCTTGCTTGGTCAATTATTTTTCTCAAAAGTTTATTCAACTCATGGAACTTCATATAGCCAAGAAAAATATTAATTCATTTCTTAAAATGAAATATATTTCAGAGTAAATCTCACAGTACAACTTAAAAAGAATTTGTACAAGTGTTCATTTAATAATATCTTATATATTTAAAATATGTATGAGTGAGAAAAATGCCTGAAAGGCATAAAATTACTTTTACTATAATTTTAATTTTAACTAACCAGAATTAAGTTTATTCTAGTTTTGTGCAATTCTTTTTCTTATGTACCTTTCCTTTTTACTTTTCCTATCTATTAAAAATTTGTCTTTTTGAGAATACCAGATCAAATAGTCAAGCTTTTGAAATTTGTTCTATGCATACTTCATATTTTTAAAGTGGAAAAGCTCTAGGGTAAGGAAATTCCTAACTAAAAATTACTTCCTTATTTGCCAAATGTTAGTTGTTTCAACTTAAACTTGTTATAAATAATGTTATAAACTATGATTATATATGGGGAAATGTAAACTTAGGTTAGTGTCCTAGAAGTATTAATAGTAAAAGTATACACTAAAATTATGTTGGAAACTTTAACATGGGGCCATCTTCTCTCCTCCATAAAACAAACTTTACAACTATGGTTTGTGTGGGGGGGAGCAGGGAGGATGTGGGGCCGGGGGGAGGCTGGGAAGGAATGGGAAGGGGAAACAAAGGAGGAGGCTACAATTCTTGATGAGAAATGTACTCATTATCTTGCCCATGTAATTGTAACCCCTCTGTACAGTATTTTCACAAGAAAAATATATATAAAAAATAGATATTCACAAAAATAACACTTTAGGACACTTAAAAAATGTATACACTACAACAAGAGATATTTTTAATCTTTGCAGCATAACTGGAAAATTCAGGGTTTTTTTCCAGGTTTATTGCTTTGTTTAGTTCAAGTTTTGGAGAAAAATGTTGTATACCAGATACTGATGGTATAAACATACATACACATAACACACACACACACACACACACACACACACATTCTCCTTTATTGTGATTCCTCTCTTCCAGTGGCTCATTCAGAGACAAGGAGGACACAGAGAGTGAGATCAAAGGATTGCCATTCTAATCCAGTATAGTTAGAAAAATAGATGGTATCAAAGGTTGAAAAAGAGGCCTGGCTCAGGTGGTAGTATGAAGACAACCTAGGGTGGGGGGGGAGGGGAGTGGGAGGTGGGGGAGGGAAAGGGTAGTGGGAGAACAACAAAGGAGGGGATAATAAAGCTTAACAACAAATTAGAAAAAGAAACAAATGAGGAAATGATCATCATCCCTGGCCATAAAGGAAATGCAAATCAAAACAACTCTGAGATTTCATCTCACTCCAATTAGACTGGCCAGAATTGTGAATTCAAACAACAAACATTGGTAGGGGATATGGGGAAAAAGGCATCCTATTGCACTTTGGTGAGAATGTAAACTCTTACAATCACTCTTAGAGCATTCTGCAGGTACCTCATAAAACTAAACAGATCTTCCCTACAACTCAGCCATACCATTCCCGGGTATGTACCCAGAATATCACAGGATACCATAAAGACACTTGTACATCCATGTTCACTGCTGCAGTATCCACAATAGCCAAGTTGTTGAAATAGCATGGATACCTTACCATAGATGAGTAGACCCCCCAAAATATGGTACCTATACACAATGGAATTTTACAAATCCATTAGAAAGAATATTATGTAATTTGCTGGGAAATGGATAAGTGAGATAAGCAAAGCTCAAAGAGACAAATGGCTCATGTTTCCTCTCATATACAGGAGCTAGATCTAAAATACATCAGGAGTTATAATAAATTATAATGGATTCTAGGCATTCACAAACAGTGAGGCCGAGGGAGGATACTTCTAGCAAAGGAACAGTAGGGTGAAATGCCTATGTGCATGTGATCAAACAAAATGATATATATCAAAATGTACTCTATGAAATGAATTAACAAGAGGTTCTTTCTTTTTTTCTTTGTATTGTTTTTGTTCATTTTATATGTCTTTGGGAGTGTAAAGGGAGACACAGAAATGGGGGGACAAAGCATGAAGAAATGCAGCAAATAAATTTACTTGATTTTCAATGTTACTATGAAAGTCTTATCCAAAAATTGTATTTTGGATTCACACTGTATTTCAATTAAACAGTAACACCTTGGAGAGAAAATAGCTAGGATATTGCCAGTATTGGGAAAAGAGAGTGACATTTGAAGGTATTTTATTGTATCTTTGAATGCTAAATTATTAAAAAGGTTGCTGTGTATGTAAATGAACCTGAGCAAGTGGCACTTCCTCCGAGTAACTCAGCGGGACAGAGGAAAAGAAATAATTTAAGCCATCCTTTCTCAACCAAATGAATTCATAATATCTGAATTAGCACTATGAGACTGGTCTTGTACACTGAAGAAAACACTGTGAGCAAAGTTCTTTCCCCGTGCTGTACACAGCCACTCACTCCTCGCCCTGTAGTACAAGAGCAACGTATCAGAGAAGTAAAAATCTCAGTGGTCTGGACAATCCTCAGCCCAAATTCTCACCATTGTCTTTTACATAAAACCCTACCAAGCTGATTCTGCTACAGGACCAAGTGGGAGAAGAACTTGCCTTTCTTACTATTCTACACTTCCAAGTGCATTGCATTCACACATGCAATATTGATTCAGCAGTATATTCCTATAATAGGCTAGATGTTTTTGAATTGGATGAGCTTGTAAGAGATTGTCTATCTATCTATCTATCTGTCTGTCTATCTATCTATCTATCTGTAAAGCTTCTCTCACATTGTCATATTCTGGTGCTGGGTCTAATAAGATATTCTGATGTTTATGACAATTCATTTAAATATTCTAGATTTCCTACCAGATACCATCAGTGACTTGAAGCAGACTAACTGCAAAATAAATGTCATACCACATATAATAACTTGAGGTTATAATGACTACATACCCAACATCTCTAAAACATTAGTCTTAGCTTGGCAAAGCCTTTTTCTAGTTCTCTCTGGAAAAAAAATGAGTTGCAATTTGTATATGTGAAAGCATAATGAATTTATTAGGATACAATAATTCTAATAAATGGAGTAATTAATGAACCATTTTATTTTCTGTATTTCTTTAACTCTATTCTATAATATCTACATAAGTGGATTTTTTTCCCTCAACAGTCCATCTCTCCTTTTGCAAGTATGCATGCAGTATACCATGTCAAGATGAATATTAAATGGGAAATAGAAAGGTATGTTTAGGCCTTGGGTGGAAGTCATTTGTACCAACTCATCCTTTCTGTATAGCAGAATTAGGTATGTTTTGTGATCTTGCTAACATGGTATTTTAATATCCAATGTCCAGCCTTTCAGGTCATAATGGTGAGAATTCTTACTCAGAGCAGGATTTGGTTTCAATAAGGAATGAACCAATGTAATTTGTAAGAACAGCCAAAGGCCTTACCTTTATAATCTTATATAATACCTAATTGTATAGAAGTATATTAACCTGTACCATAAATACTTCAAAAAGGGCCAGGTATGATGGTTTACACCTGTAATCTCAACTACAGTGATGACAGAGATGTAAGTAGAACAATCATGACTTGAGGCCAGCCCAAGGCCAAAATATGTGAAAAACAGGCCACGAAAGATAAAGGTACATGATTTCTCTCAAACGTCAACAACAATCCAAAAATTCAGCCCCGTAGATAAATGAAAACGGGGTTATGCGCATTTGTACATGACCAAGATGGCTAGAGTATATTACACACAGGAACAAAACTCCATGGTCCAAACCCTTTAAACAATTTAGTAGAAAACTTAACAAAATAAAGATCAGGAAGCTGAAACATTTTTTTGAATGTAGAGGGCTGGTGGAAGGGGAAAAGGATGAATGGAGAAAGAAGCAGTGGGTAATGTGCGTATGTGTAAAGGAAGTGGAAACATTGTGACTGTTGGGGAAAGGGGTGAGAAGGGAAGAAATGATGTTAGGAATGATTGGTTAATTTCTACTGGACATATAAATGGACATGATAAGTTATAACTCCCTTGTACCAATATTAGTACATCAAAATAATCTTTTAAAAAGTGTGAGAGTTTCTCAGAAACTTAAATCAGAATCAGTCCTGCTCAAGTGGAAGAGCACCTGCCTAGCAAGTGCCAGACTCTGAATTTAAATATTTGTACTTCCGAAAAATACCATAAAAATAAATGCTTTATAGCTCAGTTAATAATATATGCCATCTATAGATGTAGACAATTGCAAGAAAGTTTCAGAACCCCAGGGGAGAAGCCTCAACCAATTTCCATGTTATTAATATACTATTTAAATGAATAGTGCCCTATTTCTCATTTTAAATTCCACCAGGGAACATTTTAATGGCTTTCTATATTTTAAAAAATGTATTTTAGTCCTTCCTTTCTTATAGAATTTAAACAGCATGTACATTTTGGGGGCAAAAATCACTTATTTAAGTGATAAAGAACAGAAAGAGATGGCCCATGTTTAAAGAAATGTTAGAAAGATTATTTTAGCACATTGGTCACTGTGTTAAGTTGGGAAAAGGATGAAATCATGGAGCTAATGGTGGGCTTTCTCTCTCAACAACAATACTGCATATGGTCTTAAGTGCAACCTTCATCATCCAACTAAAATTAAGTAGGTCCCATTAGTTGTCAGGATGAAATTACATCTGAGTAATATTCACTCAATAAATGAATATTAAGCTCAATAAATGAATAGTTCCTCAATATTTAGTCTCAACCTGTATTCACTGGTCACTGCTACCATACAAGTTATTGTGTATGTAAACAGGCATTGTATATCTCTGCATATATTTGCAGCAATTTTCTGTAAGATAACAGAACAGTATCTTTTTAAAGAATAGTCATTGCTAAATTGCACAAATGTGGCATTTTATCAATTTGGGTATTTTCCTTTCTCTTGAAATTCTCAGTGACAGCTTTCCCTTTTTACTTTCACCTGGTGGCATTGCTTCACAGAGAAAATTGAAGCATTCATGAGAAGCAAAATTAATCCTGATGATTGAGTCTTGGAATAGAAGAAAAAGTCATTGTGAATGGACCAAGAGGTTTGCATTTGATCCATTCAACTTAGGAAATTATGAAGGACATTGGTAAGAATTAATCTGTCTTTAAATAGTACACATGAGAATAATATATGACCAAAATGCAACTTAAACAGTCTCAGGGAAATATTGTGATTAGAGAATTTTATATATTAGCAAGTTACCTTTATTACTTTTATATCTTTTATTGTAAAAAGATACTTGAGGCCTTGGGATTCAAATACAACTTGTATAACCTTACTTAAATAAAAGCATTAAATTCTACTACGATAAAAAAAGAAAAAGAAAATTGAAGCATTCAGAGGACTGCCATCTCGTTCTGTCATACCATTGGTGTTCACCATACTCTGTTTTTCTGTAATGATTTCTGTGATGTTTTCCCCATTACTGTGTATGGACTATCATGCTCTTCTCTTTAAAAATAATTTTTGGAACCTATATTCCATTCTTTAAACCTTTTCAGGGACAATCTTCTATGAATTACTTTCTCTCTTTCCTGCATAAATGCAACACAATCTTATTTACTAAAGCATTCTGTTAACATACAGGTTGCTGAACAGCTTTTTATTGAACAATTCAGTTAAAGCCACATCTGGCTTTAACCACAGCTACTCTGCCTTCCAGTGGCTTCTGTTCCACCAGGATTCTTGGATGAACTGTTTCTAATTCCTCTCCTCTCCTCTCATTCTCTCTCGGCTTCACTGTAATCAAGCTCATACATTTACTACTTCTTGAAAACTCAAGGACAATGAGCTCTCTGTTACTATAATCAATATTCTATTCTTCAAACTGTTACGTGATCCACCAGCATCATAAAGAAAGGCAATTGCTCCCTCTTGGATCCATATTCTTTATTGGATTGAGACAATTTCTATCCAATGACAAGTCTTCAAATGACATCAGGATGCTGATGAATGAGAAAATTCTATCTTCTTAAAATTTTTCTCTTCATATCTAGATTGTATACTCATATACTTAACTGGCTCTTTAACATTTCCACATGGATGTCTTCAATGCATATAATGTGTTTTATAAATTAACATATGCAAATATCTATTACATGTTAATATCATATCTTATATCACTTTATATAAGATATAATATATAAAACAATATACAATATATTATACATTGTATATATTATCATCAATATATTATATACTGTATACAGTATAAATAATATATATTAACATATATATGTGTGTGTGTTGATGAAATGTATCTGTCAATTTAACCAAGTTTTGGTGCCCATTATTTTGTCCAATACCAGCTTAGATGGTACTTTGAAATATTTCTTCGATGCAATCAATATTTATATTGGTAAACTGAGCAAAAAGAGTTGCCCTTCATATTGTATGTAGGCCTCATCTAATTATTCAAAGGCCATCATAGCCAAGAGTAAGGTTCTTTAAAGAGGAAGTATACAGTCAGGAATTAGACTCAGCACTGTAACGTCAATTCTTACCTAGATCAATGGCCTTCTCTGCCAATTTTGAATTTATGTAGCCCCAAAGTCTTTTGGACAGTTGTAAAATTTCTCTCTTTTATGTGTTTATGTGTGTGACAGCATGTGCATCTTTATGTATTCATTCATTCTATTTATTCTGTTATTCCGAGATCTATGACTAATACACATCAAAGTAAAATTTAATGTTTCCCTTGAACTTACTCTTCTCACAGCTTTTACATCTCAGTAGGTCGTGTATATATTTTTTCAGCTGACCAGCCAAAAGAATGAAAAACAAATAAAAAACCCTAAGAAATACTGCAGACATCCTTGAATCTTTATTTCTTTAACATATTATGTCAAATTCATCAAGAGATCTTGTCAGCTTGTCAACTTTACCTTCAAAATGATTTAGTTTCTGACCATCTCCATAATACTGAATTCCAATGAATTACTTAAGTTATTTACTTTTTTTCTTTTTAAGGAATGGGGATCAAACCCAAGGTTTGTGCATACTAGGTGTTTTTTCTTTTCCTTTGGTCCAGTCTTGGGGCCTGAACTCTGGGCCTGGGCGCTGTCCCTCAGCTCTTCAGCTCAAGGCTAGCGCTCTACCACGTAAGCCACAGTGCCACTTCCGGCTTTTTTCTTTTTGTTTATGTGGTACTGAGGAATTGAACCCAGGGCCTCATGCATGCAAGGCAAGTGTTCTACCACTGAGCCACCTTCTCAGCCCAATACTAGGTATTTTATGGTTGAATTAAACCCCAGGTTTTTAATGTTGCTTTTTTTTAAACACGAGACTTAACAAAGTATATCTAGATTTTTCCTCAAAGTCATTATTATATTTCTATTGAGTATTTCCATTGAGACAAATGAAAAAATTGGCAGAAACACTATTTTGGAGAATCGAGCCAAAATAATTAGATGACAAAGAACTTAGAAAATATAAATCTCAAATTTAGTATTAGAAAAGTTCTCTGGTGATAAGACTGTGCATGTGGATAATACAGTGTGATTTGGTGTTTTTCTTTGTCAGAAAATATTTTTAGTTGCTGTACAGAGGAGCTGCCATTTAACAAAGCAGTTTATTATAACAATTCATCTTGTTCAATTTCACCCCCTTCAATATTCTTATTCATCCCTCCCAACCCACCCGTCTTCCCCTACTTTTCTAAGTTTTGTAGGACATACATTGAATTACTGACTGCATTCTCCCCACTTTGCCTCTTCATTCCTCTGTCCCTCTACCCATTATTCCAGCCCAACCCTTTCAAGTACTTGTTTCCTGTATTTATTTTGATGAAATTTGACTTTGCCTTTCTAAGGGATTATGCTTTTTGATTTCTTTCTTGAGTCTACAGTATTTCAGTTAATAAATTTGCATTCACTTGCATCCCAGCTACTATATTTACTAACATATATGGCTTCCACGTGAGGGAAAACATAAAATCTTTCTCCCTCTGGGCTTGATTTACTTTATTTAAAATACTTATTTTTTCAGGATTTTCCATTTCTTTAAAGTGATATTATATTATTATTTCTAATGGTAATGTGTTTTAAGTAAAAAACACAATCAGCTCTTCATGCCAGGTACCAGTGGCTCATGCTGTAATGCTAGCTACCCAGGAGGCTGAGATCTGAGGATTATTAACAACCAAAAGCCATAAATCAACTTGTGGTTCAAATGTACAGTGCTAGCCTTGAGATCAGCAACAATAGAGAAAGAAAGAAAGAAAGAAAGAAAGAAAGAAAGAAAGAAAGAAAGAAAGAAAGAAAGAAAGAAAGAAAGAAAGAAAGAAAG
>NW_012267268.1:1177506-1223669 GCF_000151885.1 Dipodomys ordii | reverse complement strand
GAAAAAAGTAAAAGAAAGAATGAAAAAAGTAAAAGAAAGGAAAAAAAAGAGAAAGCTCAGGGACAGCATCTAGGGCTTAAGCTTCAAGCCCCAGGAGAGGCGCACAGACACAGACACAAACACAGACCAGACAGACAGACAGACAGAGACACACACACACACACACACACACACACACTCCTCAATACTTAAACACAGCATAGAAAAAGACTTTGAAGTATCATAGACACAGAGGCAATATAGTGTGGAAGAGGATAAGAGTCTGGAATCAAACTGGTTCAAAATCTTCATGAATCTACAAGTAGGCTTGACTTAGCCATGGTTTCAGTGTGGCTTCTCTATCGACATTATCTATCTGCAGGGGAACTGATTCACAGGTAAGTTGTTGCCTTTAAAAAAATGGGCAAGTTCAACTGGGAAGGTGGCTCAGTGGTAGAACGCTTGCCTTGCATGCTGAGGCCCTGGGTTCGATTCCTCAGCACCACATAAGCAAAAAGAAAAAAGCCGGAAGTGGCGCTGTGGCTCAAATGGTAGAGCGCTAGCCTTGAGCTGAAGAGCTGAGGGACAGCGCCCGGGCCCAGAGTTCATGCCCCACGACGAGACCCCCCCCAAAAAAAAGGGCAAGTTGTCAGAATGTATAGAAAAAGTCTATAATTGACCCTCATCTATAATCCCAAAGCACATTCAACAGTATACCAAGGAACTAAGATGGTAAATTGACTTCTCTATTTTCTTGGTCTTGAATTTACCTTGTTACTTAATTCTGTGACTGGATTAAGGATAAAAATTTCTACTTGACCACCACTTAGGAGGCCATACCAGGATAACACATTCTATAGTGAAATTCAGTTAAGAATAACAAAATATATTTTCAATTTGTAAAGACAACCTGTAGTCTAATTGCGTGATACTCTTAGAAGATAAATTTAAATGCCTACTCTTTTGCTTTATGGTTTATATAATAGTTTTGAAAGTACACAAAGACATCCCGCAAGTCTAGAATAAAATATTACCATATTACTATATAAAACCTCAACTCTAAGTATTCACAAATATTTTATCTATTAAAAGGAAGATAAATGCATATTTTCCTAAAACTAAGTATATAGAGAGATGCATTTATATAAGCTGATTTTTCCCTCTGACATCATGTTAAGAACCCTATATTCACATATATATTTGTGAACTCTGTTTATATTGAGCATGGATATATGCAAACAGCAAGTACAAAATCAAGCAGCACCCTAATTTTATGCATTACTAGGAAATTTAAGGAAGGTCATATATCTGAAAACTACAGTTGATAGAACTCTTGCTAAAGAAAGGTGCAATTAAGTTTCTGGATCTCTGCACTTGACAAAGTTTCCTCTATTCAGCTTTTGGCATTCTGCCCTTAATGGACCTTTTAATTAATACAGACCTTGTTACTTACTATTTCACTTTCCTAGTAATCACATGCCCAAAGATAGACTTTAAAGGTTAACCCTTCAGAAACTGCTACTGCCTGAAGATTAATGTACATGGACACAGATGTCAACATTGATACAGAAGCATCTGTTAGTGCAAAAGTCTGGTCGGCACAGTCATAAGCTTCAAAGCAGTTCAACTCCAGGATGGCCAGGAAAGTCCTTGAGACTCTTATCTCCAATTAACCACCAGAAAACCAGAAGTTGTGCTATGGCTCAAAGTGGCAGAGTGCTAGCCTTGAACAAAAGAGCTCAGGGACAGCGCCCAGGCCCTGAGTTCAATCCTCACAGTGGATAATAATAACTATAATAACAATAATAATAATTGTCTGGTTTTTGTTGAGATCAGGAAATTACCAGTGGAACTAGGATTTGAAATAATTGTATAAGCATTCTAGACTAAATTATAATAACTAACATAATTGGCCAAAGTCCAGACAGACAAATTGTGGCTGAGAAAGAATAATATTCATTACCTGACTCATGTAACTATAACCTCTCTGTATATCAACTCTAAAATTATAAAAAAATACAATGAAAAAAAGAAGGAAGGATGGAAGGAAGAAAGAAAGGAAGGAAGGAAGGAAGGGAGGAAGGGAGGTAGGGAGGGAGGAAAGAAGGGAGGGAACAGAAAATTGTGAGCAGGCAAAACAACCCCAACTTTTTTCTAAGGCTAGTAAAGCTAGTAAGGTAGAACAACTACTGGATTATAGATCACAGAACATAAGGACACCAGGGTACTGAGGTGTGAAATAAGGCTGAAGTCTTCCAGTAACACAGGAAGACTCTACACAGAGCTGGGTAATATCACTGCAGGAAAATGTTCTTCTATCTTGGCAAATGTGGCTTATCACTTAAGACCTATATATTCTGGGTCAGTAGTAGCACTTTCCTTACAAGTCTATTCCTGGAGGTAAAAATCATATATTTAGACTTGGGAAATTTGACCATGCAGTTTGCTCTTTGATATATGCCTTTCCCAAAGTCTTGAGATTAGTGTTGTCAGATTTTTCTCCATTTTGTTTGGACTTTATGAGAGGCAAAAGTTAATTAGGAAAGCAAAGCTAATTTTAAACTACTTTCTCTAGACAGATCCTCAAATTAAGTCAGGCACAATTTCACATATGTTAATGAGTGGTATTTGATTTTATAGATACACCTATCTCAAATATCACCTTAATAATGGCAAGAAAGTTTCTGCAAAGATAAATCCTTCTCTGAAGTATGCTGTTGTATATATATGGTATTTACTTTAATGGTTTTATTTGGTGTCCTACAATGTGTCAAGAAAACTATTAAATGCTGGGATAAAAGATCAGCAGGAATGTGGTAGTCTAGAATATAGAAGAACTACAATGACAATTGAAAGTAGAAGACATCCACCTAGGCTTTGCTGAGTACTTTTTTTTTTGTATCTTTGAAAGTCCATTCAATTATCTCAGAATGCATAAACTCATCTCTACAATGGCAGGGTCAGACTAAATTATTTCCAAACTCTGAAGATGAATTTAGTTTCAGAATCCAAGTTTATATGTTTGATCAACTCTCCAAAGATTAACTGATAAAGTTGGCATCAAGCATGTTTGTACGTGGGAGTAAAAAAGTCGATAGTCTTCCTAAGAAAAGTATGTCTAACACCTTAGACAACTGAATCAGAATTGTGTATGTGTGTGTAAGAATAATATGTCTAACACCTTAGATAAATGAATTAGAATTGTGTGTGTATAAAATATTGTGTGCATACATAGATAATAATTCCTAGGACACAGTCTGAATATCAAAGATATGAGTCATGGCAAAAATCTAGATAAGCACAACATTTAAAACAAAATAAAACAAAACCCTAAGAGCCAAGCTCCAGTGTCTCATGTCTGTCATCTTAGCTACTTAGAAGGCTGATATCTGAGGATTGAAGTTCAAAGCCAACCCAGGCAGAAAAAAAAATGGAAGTGGTTCTGTGGCTCAAGTGGTAGAGCACTAGTCTTGAACACAAAGAATCTCCTGGTCAGTGCCCTGTCCCTGAGTTCAAACCCAACAACAACAACAACAACAATATAACCCTGCCAGGTGCCAGAGGCTCACACCTGTAATCCTAGCTACTCAGGAGGCTGAGATTTGAGGATCTCGATTCAAAGCCAGCCCAGGCAGGAAAGTCCATGAGACTCTTATCTCTAAGAAACCACCAGAAAACCAGAAGTGGTACTGTAGCTCAAGTGGTAGAGCACTAGCCTTGAGCTGAAGAGCTGAGGGACAGCGCTCAGGCCCAGAGTTCAAGCCCCACGACTGACAAACAAACAAACAAACAAAAAATTAAAAAACTCTAAGAGCCAGAATTAAACTTGGTAACTTGTATGTTCAATCTCCTACTGTTCACAGATATCGCTCATCTGAAAACCAAACGTAGCTTTTACTCAGAAGTTAGATTTGCCCATTTGCCTACCAGAAGATCTGGAAATCTGTATCATTGGTTCCCAGTCAGCAGTTTATTCATAACTCAGAAGATTGCATCAGATTTTGTAGAGTCATGATAATAAAGAAAAAGCTAGTTAAATCAAACCAATGATTAAAAGTATACTATTCTTATGGTCATAGCAATATTGTCTTATTGTACATTATTGTAAAACTAGAGGAAAGAAGAAGGAAAAAAATCTACTTTACAAAACTTTACTAAGGTGAGTTACTGGTACCCTTCTCTTGCAGAGTCTTTTTGCCTTTTCATATTCACATCATTCAATTTCAGATATTTAATTGACTGTGGCCTTTTCTTGTTTGTGTCTTACATCATCTTTCTATATGCATAATATACAAATAAATATAAAAGGAGCATGCAAGCTGGCCAATCAGTTTCCAGTATAGTAACCTTGTGAGGCAAAATTTTTTATCATGTGAACAGGTTGCAGAAAATCTTCTTCAAATGAGCTCCTATGGCTAAATTTGCTATTTGGAACAGGAGAACTCTAATACAGAACACTGGTCAACCATAGACAAGATATGGTCATGGCATTGACGTGGCACAGCTTTGCAACGGGACCTTAAATGTAGTAGGTCACTTGAAGACATTAGCTCTTTAATGAAAATTGCAGAATCCATATATATTAAATCAACATTCATGAACAGCAGCCCTCTAGTGGATCCCTCTGGTAACACTAGAACCCTCTGGCCAGCGTGAACAGCCATATTTTATGATTCTCACTATCATTTAAGGTTTTTAATACTTTCAAATAAGGATGGGTAAAATGTGACAGGAAAAATACTTGTCAACATAGAATACGAAAGCAATTTATATAGTTATTGGGCTATCTATCTATCTATCTGGGCCTAGTCTTGTGCCAAGGACAACAAATATACTCACATTCAGAGTTACTATAAAGAAATGAACTTTACAACTTCAAGGGGTGGGGATTGGAGGAGGTGGGGGAGGGAAGGGATAGTAGGAAAAAAAACAAAGGAGGGGGTAACAATGCTCAACAAGAAATGTACTCATTACCTTACTTATGTAACTGTAACCCCTCTGTACAGCATCTTTACAGTTAAAAAGAATAAAATAGAAAGTAAAAAAAAGAAATGAAAATGAAGGTTCTAAACCTACACTATTAGTTCTTCAAGAATTCAGATGAAAATGTTATTCAAAGTCCATTGTGCAGAATTCTTTCCAAGCCTGGCTAATAGTGCTGCAAGAATTCAAATGAAAATGTTACTCAAAACTTATTGTGAAGAACTCTGAAAATTTAAATTTCAATGAGCCCACAGTATACACCTATCTCTACAGAATGGTTTGTTTGTTCTTCAGAATCCATCCTTTTAGATCAAATTGTCTAAAGAATATTCCATGAATCTGGAATTTATATTTAACTAATATGTGGATAAATGTATATAAATATTGTATCAGGACCAAATATAATTTCTTTCTATGTAATAAACCTCTGGAGAGGCAACAATGCAGGCAGAAGCTCTGTTCAAATAGCTAAATGTGAACAAAATTCCCAGGGGAATCTCTCTCTCTCTCTCTCTCTCTCTCTCTCTCTCTCTCTCTCTCTCGGTCTCGCTCTCTCTCTCCAGCCCTTCTCCAAGCCCAGTTGCAATTCTGTACTTTTAGCAATTTAATTTGGAATTTAGAATAGGGTTTAATTTGGTATAAAATTCATCCATATTTTGTTTAATCACTTTTCTTTCTAAAGTCTAGCACTGTGTATGATTTGTATACTAATCACACAAATATTCTGTGAGCTTTTATTTTTTATAAATGTTTAAAAAGTAATGTTATATCGGCTGTTGTTCTTTTTTAAACAAACATTAGAAAAATGATGAAGTAGCTAGTGAAGATTGATTAGAAGGCTCAGGGAGAAGGGCAATTCAAAGTAGAAGGCAAGAACCCAAACCATCCACCTACACAATTACGACAGTGTAAACGACACATTGTTAATATTGGAAGCAATCTGAGCCACAAACACTGCAAGAATGGCTTCCGATATTCCCAGGATTTTGCTCATCCATAGCCTTCATCAACATTCAGCACTGTTTCAGGAAACACATCCAAGGACAAAGAAGCTAAAATCCAAATCATTCCCAAACTTCCTAAACATCTTATTTAGTTAAGCATCAAATTTTTCATCTCTTCAGAAGATACCATGAAGTCTGTGGTGTGGTTCAGGGATAGGGCACTTGCTCAGCAAGCATAAGGCTTACAGGACTCAAAAGTCACCAGAGCCCAAGAAAGAGGATAAGCAACTTTGCTGTGGTGAGTACACATACACACACACACACACACACACAAACACACATGAATGCACACACACAAACACACACACATTTTCTCAACTGATTGTTTCACTGAGATTTTTGGAGAATGCCTACAAGAAAGTTAATCGTTTTCTTTGTGTGTGTGTGTGTGTGTGTGTGTGTGTGTGTGTGCGCGCGTGCGCACTCATGCGTGTGCACACGTTTTCATCATGAATGAGTCTTTGAAATTTGAAACATGCAAAATTTTACAAATCACATATAATTGAACTAATTGAAGGCAAAGAAAATCCCAAAATGGAATAATAATAAATAAGTTTAATTGTATATAAGAATGCTAATGACCAATCTGGAATCATGTTAAATGACTTTTATGTTATTTTTAAAATGACTATTCACTGAGTTCTTTTATTGGAATAAAAATTATAATACTAATAACATATTTTAATTTTGAAGCTAATATATAGGATTATAGATATGAGTAAATATGTTATTTTTTTCTAATTTTAATATAAGTACTCTAGCTTTTTTGTTACTAATAACATAGTACAGATTTCTTTTTCCTCTTAGGATAGAGACCAGAACCCAAACTCAGTATCTGACACTTTTGGTCATTAGCTAACTCTCTACCAATTGACCCCATCTCTACCCCTAATGGTAAAGATTTTTAAAAATTTAATCTATCAGGATGATTTATAGAGGGCTTACAGTTGCATATTTAAGGTAGTGAGTTCATTTCTATTCAAACTTGTTAACCCCTCCCTCATTTTTCTCCCACTTTCCCTCCTCCCAAACCCCCTACAAGTTGTACAGTTCATTTCAAACATATTGTCTTTTAAGTCTCACTGTTGAATTGGTTTGCCCTTTGTCCTTTGTATCACCAATGGTACAGATTTTAAAATATATTATTAAATCTATTTTAAAATCATGCCTTCAGCCAATTTTCTTTTAGATTTTGTTGGTGGTTTTTTGTTGTTTTGTTTTGTTATGGGTCTTTGTTTTTGTTTTTGTCTTTGTACTTGAACTCTGAGGCTTGATACTACAAGTATTCCCTGACACACTTCATCTGAACTATGTTCTAATAGATTTTTTCCCCCTTGAATCTGAGTGTAAACTTAGGGAAGGTAAATTTCAAGATCTTTATTTTGAACCCAGTGATTTTGTTTGTAGTCCAACATGCACAAGAAGAAATCATAAGTGATTCGATGTATCTGTTGCTTTAAATCTCAAAACAAAAATGTCACTGTGTACAATACAGTGCACATATGTTCTAGGCATTCACAGTCTATTGAGGACTGTTAATGATGCAACATAACATTTTATTAAATTCTCATAAAGACTGACTCTCTGCATTCAGAAACAAACCATGACCCTATCTATGTGAGAAACATATCCTGGTATTTATGCTATATATATGGAAACCTTAAATGTGAACAATAATTACAAAAACCCATAAAAGAGATTCATTTCAAGCAATTTTGTTAAACACATATTTATCGGATGAACGAGCTCCTCTAAGGCACTCACTGTGTTAAGGACATATCATGAATATTTTAACTGCTTAATAATGCATTTGCTTCAGGGGAGACTCAGTTTAATAAATCACATAAGCTGTAATAAATTTTATCACATATTTATATGGAAAGAGATATTCTAGTTTCTTAAGCATTGCTTTCTAAAGCCACTTAATATAACCAGACAGCAAAAGAATAAGTAAAAAATTCTCACATACAATAAAAGTATTCAAAGATCCACATTCAAAATCACTTCCCAACTAGGAGTCATAAGTTCATTTATAAATGGATTTGAAATAATGCATAATTGTTTGTGTGATAAGTATCTGAATAAAGAAAGTATCCTTACATTTGAGTAGGTAGAAAAATTAGAAAATTATCAAAAACACTTATTTGTACTTAATTTCCCCCTTAAGAACATGCAAAAGCTGAGGGGACAATGCTGTCATTGGCCAGAGGTGTGTGGCAGACACACAGAGCCATGGTTATGAATACAAATGATGAAGAAGCTGACCCCAATCAAGATGCATTGTACTAATAAACTGATATATTGAAATTGAACCCTTTGTACAACTACTTAAAGATTAAACAAATTAGAAAAAGAATACAAACAGACATGCAGGAATATTTAGAAAAAGACTTCCCCAAACTTACAAAGTCAAAATTATAAAATCACTACATCTGAAACTCCTAGGTAAAATCAGGCCAAGTAATTCTTTAAATAATAGCAAGGATCTGCTAAAACCACAGGAAAAATAATGTCATGGTCAGTAGAAACCGACCCAGACTAAAAAGTCACATCTTGCTTCATGACGTTTTGTGTTTCACCTTTGATCTGGCAAGAACTCCTTGTTTTTTCTAAACCTGCTTGGATCTCCCATTAAATGCTCACTTTCAAATTCATGTTTTGTAATTTGTATATATATATATATATATATATATATCACAATAGTAACAATTTCAACAAATGTCAGAAGACATGGGAATGTAACTTTGCTTTTTCATAATTATTTCTGAACTATTCCTTTGCCTAATGGAAAAAATGCTAAGAATTTTACCATTGGTTATGCTTATGTTAAAATGAAGTCAATGTGGAAGCTAGATAGTAAAATGTAATTAAAGTTTTTTAAACATTTATGTTTCTAGTTTACTCACAAGTTTAGATCTTTTACTAGTTTACTCTTAAGTTTAGAACTAGATTCTCTTAGTCCATAAAAAATAGCTTTAGGTTCCATAACCCAACAAGAAACTCCACTATAATCTACCCATATTTATTACTTTTTGATTTCACAGCTGCCTCAGGCAGCTGTTGAAATTACCCTTGTGGTTTTCCTCATCATAGTCTTAAGAAGAGATCAGGTTGCTGATATAAGACATTGTCTAAGAAATTCTGCTAATTGTTAATATCGGTACTGTGAATAACACATATTCAGACTTTTATTGTTCTGATACATGGGAAATACCTTTAAGTGAAGTATAACTGAGAAAAGCCTCTTCTAATAATTGGTGAGAGGATCCTTGCTTTGCAATTTAACTTTGCAGGTTGCTTGCCTCACTTTTCCTGAACGTAATTGGTGAGAGTGGGTTCTACGTTGTGTGTAGGAAAACAGTGATCTGGGTCTGACCCCTACGGATGATTGACTGAAGCTACCAAAGCAAATAGCTTTGGATGCAGAAAATTTACTGATTTTTGAACCTCAAACATCTGTTGGGACAGTAAAAGCTTACACAGTGGGAGTTACTCTGATTGTCTACTATTCTTATTCTCTTAAAATGACCATGCAAACCACAAAACATACTCTCTAGAAAAACAATATCTATCGAGGGCTCTTTATCCACTTTGAGATTTTGCACATTATTTCAATGTTAGGGTGCCAAATTACATGACATTTTTCTAAGAAACCATGTGTGGGAAAGTAACTATCATTATTGCATACTCAGTTTAGGTAACAATGCATTTCCAAGCATTATTATATTAATGGCCTAAAATAAATATTGATAATTTCACTGAAATAGATGAATCCTTGTCCCCCAATGCAGTCATGCTCCAACAGTATCAATAATGTTCAAGATTCTCACAAAGCACACAGATAGTTGGATAAATGTAAAGTGTCTTGTATTGAGTAAGGTCATCTTGAAAAGGTACCAAAAACTAAAAAGAAAAAAAAAAACTGACGTAGGAAGATAGATAAATATCCTTATCAGTGGCAAAATAGGTCTTGAATTCTGAGAATATTACTTGAAGTGTTTAATGGACATCAACTCAAGCATTGCATGGGACTATAAAGCCATATACTGAATGCAATTAGTGTTGATAATTCACAATTCTCAGTCAATTATGGTCAATTATAGTAGCACTAAAACTTAGCAGAATCAAAAAACAAGTTAACTGTGTGTTTCACCAATCGGAAATTCAGGCAAGTTCGATAATATGAGATTATATACATACCTAACTAGTCATTATAACAATACACATAACAAATACAAGTATATGAAAGGAAAATATGCTATTCTCATTCTCATGAATTACGATCTTGATGAAGAGATCACAGACATAAACATAACATTTAGATTCCTATATAAATAAGGCAGAATGAAGTAGAAATTTGTGTATTAGCCCACTAAGTTTCATGTGTAGCAAATAATTTATCCTGTTATATATTGTAAATGTTTTCAGCAGAGTTATAAAGCCAGAGTCAGGCAGGATTTAGAGAAATGGAGAAAAAATATGTATGTTGGAAAAAATAATCTAATATATAAGGACCAACAAATTTTAACTGCTGGACTCAGGCCAATTGAAGAAGGCTTAGAAAGACAGAAAAATATTTGAGTTAGTAATAAGCTGTCACTGACATTTCTGCAAGTTGTTATGGAGTAATTTATGCTCCCAAATCCCACATTCATATTCTGAAGATTTTTTTATGTTTCAATAAAAAGTGTCCCTTACAGATTATGTATTCAATATCTGCTTCCCAGTAGTAACATTATTTATGGAGATTCTGGAAACTTTAGTTTCATGAACATGTAGAAAGTAGGTTACTGAAAGTGAGTCCTGGCAGTAAATAGTCTCAGTCCTTTCCTATCCCTTTATGTACTCCATCCCCTCTGCTTCCTGTCCACCATGCCCTCACCACTATCATGTCCCACCTACACTCATGAGCTTGATCCCCACAAAATGTTTTTGTCCAGTAGTTCTCAACAATATGGAGATTAACAAAAATCCTTAACCTTAGTACCCTCAATATATAACTATATATGGAGATACAATTAAAGTCATTCTGGTGGTTCTCTTTTATTGTAAAGATGCTATACAGAGGGGTTTATGGTTACATGAGTAAGGCAATAAGTAAATTACTTGTTGATTATTGTTATCCCTTCCCTTCCTTTTTGTTGTCCCACTATCCCTTCCCTCCCACACATTCCACACTCCTCCCCACCCCCCACCCCTGAAGTTCTAAAGTTCATTTCCAATATACTGTCCTGTGGGTATCAGTGTTGCCATGGGTCATCCTGTGTCCTTGTTTCAGCACTTTTTTATTCCCCTTCCCCTCCCCAGATTAGACAAATGTATATACAAGATGCAGGGTACCAAAATCAAGTACAGTGACAACAGGGGATATGCCATAGGGGCAAGAACATACAAAGGAAACAAAAAAAATCACATAGTAAATTTGATTCTTAATTCAAGATGACTGGTGTTCTTGTAGTCAGTTGGATTCACAGGCACAGAAGAATGAACATGTTGGGAGGCAAAAAGGAACAGCAACCAGCGCACCAAGAGAGAGGCCTTTGAGGACCAGCAATGGTGCCAGCCTCGAGGACAGCCGTGACACTAGCAATGTTGATTTTATATCTGGCATCCACAACAGTGAGAAAACAATGCTCAGTGTTTTGAGCGAAGCATCTGGGCCACTTTGTTCTGGATACTGTAGCAAACTAATACGGAAGTGAAGAGTCTACTATATGAGAACAATTGTCAAACAGGAGCACTTCTTTCTACAGAGATAAGTGGTATACTTTGAAAGAACTCACTGAGTTTTCTATGGTCAAAATTAGCTGGATCTTTACCCTCTTGCAGCACCCTCAATACCTTCTTTCACCTTCAGTTTTTGGCAAAGATGAAAGCATTTATTTTTAGCAAGGAATTCTGGCACTGTATGGTCTCCCCATACTTAAGAAAAATAAACTCTAAACACCAAGCTCTCCATAAACAAACAAAAAAACCCACCTGGTTATATATGCAGGTAGTCTTGCTATTTAGTAGTCTTGTTCTTTAGAAAAGCATTTGCATTTCACATGAACCACTTTGATAGTTGTTTTAACTCCATGACTTGCTCTCATAATAGGAAATTGTACATGCTAGGACATATGCTTTGTAAAACTGTTATCTACCAATTTCATTAACGTTGTAGAAGGGTAACATTTAATAAGGTTTTTCTTTTTTCCTTTTTTCTTTGTAGTAAGTAGAATCATTCATACCAACCTTTCATATGGTACTTTCTGTAATTAAAAAATAATGTTAACATCTTCCATGTCCCCCATAAAGCACCCTCAGGAACCACAGCCTGTTTTTACTGTCATTTTCACTCAAAATGTGATGGAGACAAGTAATTTCCCTTCATTAGGGATCTGAATTTTCATTTAAAATGTCCTGAGCTAGCCATTACTCATTAGCTCTAAAAGGTTTTTGAGATACAATAGTTTTAAGTTTCAAATTCCAGTTTTTAAAATGGAAGGCTGTGTCAATATTCACAGACAACATGGTTGATTCCTCCTGATTTTAGAATAAACTCCAAATTTCTTGATCTATTTGAGGAAATGCTTCATGATTTAATTTCTGTGTAATTTACCAGACTCATTTTTTTGAGCTTAACATTCTTTTCTCTCACTATACTATAAAGTTTATGTCCAATTATGCCCATGTATTCTATTTCACCATCCCATGTGTCCAAGTACATTATGCTCATTTATATGGTCCACCAACTCTACTTCCTATTCCTATCCTAGTTTGTAATTTGGAACTCTCAAAAACTACTCCAACTGAATCTGACAAAGAAACATTCTATGCATATCTGGACAAGTGAAGATGAAACCCTTTTTTTCAACTAATTAACAATTGATGTTAATAAAAAAATGTTTTAAAAATACAAAAAGATACCACAAGCATAGTATTGAAATTTAATCCCAGCTACTTTGGAGGCTAATCAGTAGAGGGCATACACTTAGCAGTAAAGTCCACAGAGATTATTTCTCCACAGAAAGTATGCTGGACATATTGGCATGTGCCTGTGATCTTAGGGATTACAAGAAGCCTATTGCAAGCCAAGCAACATTAGGCCTTCAGTTCAAACCTCATTAACACAAAAATAATTTTAAAAAGCACACCCAAAAATGATAGGTCAGGTTTGGGGGATTGATGTGCCACATTATTTTAACCAAGTCAGAATAAAGAATGATCTGTCCTCCATAAAGTATTAACAGTGAAATTAAGAAATTTCCCTTTTATCTGGAAAGGCATAATGGCTCAGGGAATCAGAATGGATGGGTCCATAATGAATTAAATATTGTCCTTCTTCCAAATGTCCCTGACATAATAATTCTTTAAGTATTTTTAATATAATTTTGTTATTATTAAGGAGTTGTACAGAAGACTTACCATTTGATACGTCAGATGAGTCCATTCCCTTTTTTTTTAATTGTGAAAATACTGTACAGAGGAGTCACAATAACATGGACAAGTACATTTCTTATCAAGCATTGTAGCCTCCTCCTTTGTTTCCCCTTCCCATCCCTTCCCATCCTCCCTCCGCCCCTTCCACCTATCCTCCCAGCTTCCCCCCACCCCCGCACGAAAGTTGTAAAGTTTGTTTTCAACATAACTACTTGTACATCTCATTGTTGCAACGGGTCCACCTGTATCCCTAGTTAAACGATCTGTTTTTCCCCTTCTCCTCCACAAATTATACTGACATCAAATACAGTGAAAGCAGGGGTTATACTGTGGGGGCGGGACATACAAAGCAACAAAGAAATCATCTTATAAATGTGTTAGAAACAATCGCATGAAAGAAAAAAAAACATTTGAATACATATCTTAGGGTTCATTTCCCTAACATCACCTTATCTGACCTTTTCTGCTTGACTCAGACATATACTAGATACTGCAAATAAAGGAAACCATGGGACCTATGTTTCTTTGACCCAGCAATCCCACTTTTGGGCATTTACCCAAATGTTTACAAACAAGAACACACTAAAGCTACCAGCACAACTATGTTTATTACAGCATTATTTCCTATAGGTAAGATATGGAACCAACCCAGATGCCCCTCTGTAGATGAATGGATCAAGAAAATGTGGTATATATATACAGTGGAATTCTATGCCTCCATCAGAAAGAATGACATTGCCCCATTTGTTAGGAAATGGAAAGGCTTGGAAAAAATTATATTAAGTGAAGTAAGCGAGGCCCAAAGATGAGTCCATTTCTTATTGGCTTTGTCACCCTTCCTTCACTTTCCTCCAATTTTCCCCTTTTGTCCCAGCTCACAAGTTTCATAGTTTATTTTCCATATAGAGACACAGGACTTTTAACATTAACTCTAACTCAATTGCTTAACCACTCTAACAGAGAAGTTCTAACTCCATTTGTCCTGGCTCTCTAATGGGAAGAAATGGCTAGTTTCTAGCCTACTATCAGAATACTGTATGGCATAATTGTTCCATTTTTAGCAGTTTTGTACATTAGAGAGATTGATGAGTGTCTGTGTGTGTGGAGGGGGGAGGTGTTGATCAGTAGAAAGGCACTGTCCCTCCCCAAGTTATTTTGTTCAAAGCTAGTGCTCTACTACTTGAGCCATTTCTAACTCCCCTTCCAGCTTTCATTGGTGGTTAATTGGAAATAAGAATCTAAAATATATTCCTTCCTGTGCTGTCTTCAAACCCTGATCCTTAGATCTCAGGCCTCCTGAAAAGCTAAGATGATAGCATAAGCTACTGATGCCTGGCTAGAGAGAAATTTTTATTTTAATCTTATTCACATGTAATTTTCAAAGGCACATAAAAATGTAGAAGCAAAAGTAAATTTCATATCAATATGAATTTCATCAATATCCTTCATTTATTATATTAATAAGCATAATATCAATATCAATAATAGATTAAACAAATTCAAACTATAAAAAGATCTTCATAAAATTATTGCTTTGACTATACTAAAAGTTTGTTAAATGACATAAAAATGTAAAGAATTATGCTACCTATAGCAAAACATTTTTGGTCAAATGTTAGGATCATTATAACTTAAATGATAAAATGTGATAAAAATAATAAACTTTATTAAATATAATCTGATGAGTAAACTATATCAAATATAGTATGCTATCCTAACAGACTTTTCTGAAAGAGACACTATCCTGAAAATGATATTCTTTATGATGAAATTTACTCAGTTGACAAATATTACATTTATATTTCTATAATATATATTATATGCAATTAAATATTGTATAATATATTAGCAAATATATATCATAACTATATTTTATATATTATCAGATATATAATCATAAATATATTTTAAAGTTATTCACAACTTTATGTGTATAAATTTACATATATTCAGTGAAAGGATGCATTTTCATGTGTAAATTACTTAAGATGAAAATTTACAATAAAAACACTAAAATGCAGCTCACCAATATTTTAAGGAAAGGTTGACACTTTTTTGACCTTTGCATTATCATGATATCAGAATAAACATCTCTCTGTAAACAAACTAGTTGTTGACTGTAACACTAGCATAGTGTATGAACCTAAAATTCATTTAGGATGAAGGCTTAAGTATATGTCACTGAATCTATGTCTTGCTGGAAATTCTATCCAATACAGAAACCATGAAATAATCTAAGGCGGTGTTAAAATATGAGACCTTGATTTTACTTTTCACTTGACAACCGAAGAATTAATAATATCAAAGATGCAACAGTATATCAGCAAATGCTTGTGTCTAGTAGGGTCCTTTTTTCTTGTTAATTTTTTTGTGTTTTCTTAAATAGTTTTTTTTACAGTAAAAATACTGTACAGGGGGATTACAGTTACATGAGCAAGGTAATGAGTATATTTCTTATCAAACATTATTGCCTCCTTCTTTGTATTTCCCCTACCATCCCTTCCCTCCCACCTCCATAACTACACTCCCCCCACCCCTGCCTAAATTGTGAAGTTCCTTTTTCACCATAGAGTCTTGTGCATATCATTGTTACAATGGACTAACCTGTATCCCTATTTAAACATTTTGTTTTTTCCTTTTCCCTCCTCAAATTATACCAACATCAAATACAGTGAAAACAGGGGTTACACTGTAGGGGAGGAACATACAAAGCAAGAAAAAGATCATATGGTACCTTATAAATACATTAGAAATAATAGCAAGAAAGAAAAAAAACACTTGTGTCCCTATCTTGGGGTTCATTTCACTTAATTTCATCTTATCTGATCATATGTTTATAGCTTTGACCTTTTCTACTTGTCCCTGACATATATTAATTATTGCAAATAAGGGAAAACATGGGACCTATGTTTCTTTGGGCCTGACATACTTCACTTAATATAATTTTTTCCAAGTCTTTCCATTTCCTAATAAATGGAGTGATGTCATTCTTTCTGATGGAGGCATAGAATTCCATATATATAATAGATAGATATATACATATCTATCTATCTATCTATCTATCTATCTATCTATATATATATATATATATATATATGATCCATTCATTTACTGGACCAATGGAATAGCATTGAAAACCAGAAATGAACCGACAGACCTATGGCCATCTAATCTTTGATAGGGGAGTTAAAAAATTAGAGTGGAAGAAAGACAACCTCTTCAGTAAACAGTGCTGGCAAAATCGGTCAATCACCTGTAGAAAATTAAACCTAGATCCTTATATATCATCTTGCACCAGAATGAACTTCTAGTAGGGTTTTAATGACTACCAGAACTAACTTTATTACACAGAGTGGAAGACAGCCATGGACACAGTGACTTGTTCTGCATTTTCCAAGTGATTACTGGGAGAAGTCTGGTCTCTAGTTTCCAGGTAAATTTTTTCTTCTCAGTTCACTAAGGTTATTCTGAATGGTTCACTGAGCTCTGCTTACAATAGAGAAGGGAGAGGAAAAGGCAAACTGATAATCCCAAGAACAATGGGGAATAGAAAGGATGAAGCAAATTGATAACTTAAAGATGCCACTTCCTCATAAACCAAACACACAACTCACTTTGTACTTTTCTTCCATTTAATTGTAGAACCAGAAGAGAAATATATTGAATATTTTTCTCCCACTCTTAGTTTAAAGAAATAGATACTGGGTCAGTTGTTAATAGATATAGGTTAAAATAGTAAAGTGATTATATATTTTTGTATTTCATGTACTAAACTCTCAAAGTGTTTTCTACATACTGCTCCATTTGATAGCTATGTCGTCAATGAAAGTTTTCTAGATGTACAAGGAGGAAAACTATTCTATGCAGGGAAGAATTGAAATGAATTAAATCTTTTGAATAATTAACTCACAGATAATAATATGAATACCAGGAAGTTAACATACGTGTGGTTAGGAGTAGGGTAGATCGAAGGGAGAGAGGCATACAAATAGAGAGAAAAAGAGTGGACAAATGAGGTCCTAAGATTAAATGTGCACATGTGAAAATAGAATCAGGTACTTGAGCATATGGGTGGAATTGGTAGAGATGGGGCAAAGTGATGGGAAGGGTGACGTTGATGAAAATGACTTGCATTCATAAATTGGTATGCTGAAGTGAAACCCCATTGTACAACTAATTAAGGAGAAAAACACCAATGACAGTTTAAAAAACTATTTCCTGTACATCAAAATCCAGCAGATGCCAGTATTCATCCAGTGTGTGCCTGCCCATATCCACATGAATATGAGCTACATTAGCTGCCATATGACAGAATGACAGCAAATTGATCACTCTGCAAGGATGCTATGCTCCTTACAAAAACTGTCCTAGTGGTCAAGACTCATATGAAGATAGTCATGAGACAATACAGATAGAAAGATGAAGAAGTTCATACTACGTATTATCCACAGTACCTAAAAATGATGTTTCAGGCAAAAGCAGATTTACAATCTGAGTTTCTAAAGAATCCCCTTGAAGAGGCTCCTGGATCTCAGCCATGTTTGTTTCTTCATTCATTCCCTCATTCATTCATTTATTGAAAATGAGTTGAACAGGTTTCCTCTGCCCTGCATTCCATACCATGATGTCCTCTCTCACCACACCACCAAGCATCAGCGTCAGGGTCATCCATACAAGGATGTAAAACCTTTGAAATTATGAACCACGTAACCCTTCCTTCTGCCTAAGTTTATAACTTCACATATTATAATAACCAAAAGTTACTACCCTGGTGTGTGTGTGTGTGTGTGTGTGTGTGTGTGTGTGTGTGTGTGTGTGTATTTGTGTGTGTTTCACTTTTTTCTCAACATTAAATTTCAGTATTGAAAAAGAAAAATAAAATTCTCAGGAGAGAATGATTCTAACAGAAATCACCAGTGCCCTTATTTACATTGAGCAGAGCATAAAGATAGAGCAATGACAGGAAGAACAAAACTGCCTTATGCTTAATTCCTTCTGTAAAGACTTACAAATCTGTCTATTGAGCCTTCAAGATGCAGTTGGAGCACACATGCAATGTGTTATCAACAGAAATGTCATCTCCTCTTCAGCAGAAAATAGCAGTTGTTTAACACATAATTATTCATGACTAAAAATAGTGCTTGTGGCAATTATCTCAGCTTTGCTTTATTTCTCTCATGACTCCATTTCAGCATGGTGTTTGTGTGTAGTCAACAGGCATTCCTGGAGATACAAACACAAACTGTTGGGTTTGCCTTTTATCTAGTCTGGATTCAAGTAGTTTTTCTTCATGCAACTTGAAAGAAAGAGTACTTGAGGATCTATAAGGTTCCAGTCACTGTGATCATAGTGATGGAGAGAAATTCGTAGAAGAAAGAATCGCAGGTTAAGAAGAGACACACAGGATATATAAGTATCTAATTCACACTCAACAATGAAATTTCCAAATTCTCCATGTTGTCATTAAGAATGTGCTGATGGGAAAAAATGTTTGAATTAGCTTTGGTGTAATAAGAATCTAGGAAAAAATAGCAACATTTTTCAACAAATGAGTAAGATGAATAATGAAAGCTTAATTATAAATAAGACTTTTAGATCATTCTATGAATTTGAGCTATTTACTCAGATAAGTATTCAGAGAAAAGCTCTATGTCAAAGTACCACAAAATAACTGTTACCTTTTTGGGGGCAAATGTGTTCTCAATAACTTTCTCATTACTTACCCAAAGTCCTCATGCATTAGAATTTGCTACCCTAGAAAGCAGTGGTGGTTTGTTCTGATAATGTTCTGATCCACAACTTGTGCTTTTACCCTCCCTCTTCTCCACTCCTACTCAACTCCCTCCCCATGCAGGGGAAGCCACCTGCAGGGGAACCACAACATTAGTCATGGTAAGATTGTGATTTAGCTCATTATATCAACTATACATTCTTGAAAACTTTACTGAATTCTAAGTGTCAGGAATGTATGAGATGCAGAAGATAGAAAAGTTAATAAAACAGACATGATGACTTCCTGGAGTGTCAAAGGGCAAACAAAACTGAGTAAGGTACTACAAAATAATTAGTGAAGGATTAAGATATTGTATTGACATAAGCTACAATTTAGTTAATACTATTTAAGTCATACTGAAATGTTGTGGAGTGTGCGTGTGTGCATGCTCGCATTCATGCACAAAGGCACATGCTTATATTAAGATTACCTAAGTGTAGGCAGATGTAGACATAAATTATTGGCTTTGATTTTTTTTTTTTTGTTGCCATTCCTGGGGCTTGAACTTTGGGCCTGGGTGCTGAACCTAAGCTCTTTTGAACAAGGCTAGCACTCTACCACAGAGACACAGAGCCAGGTCTGGCTTTTTTCTGTGATTAATTGGAGATAAGAGTCTCATGGACTTTCTTGCCTGGGCTGGCTTCAAACCAGTATCCTCAGATGTCGGCCTCCTGAGTAGCTAGGACTACAGTTATGAGCCACCAATGGCCAGTCTGATATTTTTTAATGAGTTCAAGTGTCACAAAATGCATTCCATAACAAAGGATCTGGGAAGGACTTTGACTGACAAAGGCCCAAGGGAGGAGAATTTTGAAATCAGTCATTTAGTAAAGGGGAATTTGAAAAGTTTCATCTAGCTTTTCTGAAAATGCTGAAAACTTACATGTTGTTTATTTTGGCTATGACTCAAGAAAGATCTTGAAAATATTTTTCCAAACTTAACTTTGAGAGGTTAAGGAAGTAAAACTTAAAGTTTTTATAATAGGTATACCTACTATAAAGGTTTTCTTGTTTCGTTTTTGTTTTGTTTTGGGGAGAGGCATTCTTTCTATTTTTTGGCTTAATATTGTGACTAGTTTTGTTAATAGAAGAACAGTAACATTCATTCATTGAAAGCCATTTGTGGGATATGAACCAATTTCCAAAATGTTGCCCACAGTACTGGTAGACTAATAACTACCATTTCCTTCTCATAATGAGCACCAAACAGATGCAAGGTGGAATGAATAGCACATTGTTTCTGCCCTCAAGAAGTGTATAGTCTGGTAAGAAGATAAAATAACATAATCAGAGATTTCAGTGATCATAGTGGATGCCATGTAGATGTCCATATAAGATCATGTTGTAAATCTAATGAAAGAATCAGCTAGAGCTAGGTGAATAGTCAGTCCTTCATGGCTATAGTTTATCCAATTAATCCTAAGACTTCACCCTTACTCTATCTCCACTGCTACAACCCTGATCTGGGTCACCCGCATGTCTTATCTGACTTATCAGGGTCCTACCAGCTAAGCAGCCCAAGATATCTAGTCTTGACCATGGGCTGTCTCCTAAAGTCAAACAGATCTGAAATTGAAAACTGCCTCTTGCCAATCTACAGTACTGCTTCCAGTATACTGCGAATAAAATGCAATTATAACCTCATAGCATGAAAGCTTCTAAACAAAGTGGCACTTACCTTCCTTCTTGATTTTATCTCAAAATACCTACTTGTTTACTCAAGGGCTCCCTGCCATCAACAATCTTATTTCAATAGAACACTTTGCTTTTGATGAGAAAGTGACATTCCTGTGTCAAACTGTTTACAGCTACAGTCCCTTTTCTTATTATTTGTGTACAGGCTCAGGCCAATGTCATTTTGTCATTTATTCACTGAGGTCTGTCCAGCTCCCATCCTTCAGTCACATCTACCTCTTTGCTCATTCTTCAGTGTGCTTGTCAACATATTTTCCATTTCATTATTTATTGTCTGTTTATTGCCTTCAATTAGAATATAAATTCCAGATGACTTTTATTATCTCCTCATAGTTATTGCTAGCCACTGAACCAATGATCTGTAAAACCACAGTAACAAAACAAAATGTCAGTAAGGCTAAATGTAAGAAGATAGAGAACCTAAACTCAAATCTCAAATAAACAATAGATATTAATTAAACTAAACTCTAAAATTCAAATATCATATGTTTTTGCTCAGATGTGGCAGCTAGAACTAAAGGACACACACACATTCATGCATATGAATTCTAGTTATTGGGAAACATGACTCTACATATGGACTGTTTCTGGGGAGATGGAGGTAGGAGAGAACAAGAAAACAGAGGAGATTTTTTTATGCCAGTACTGGTGCTTGAATTCAGGGCCCAGGCACACTTCTATTATTTTTTCACTCACAGCTGACACTCTACCACTTGTGCTTCACCTCCACTTTTTCTGAGTAATTCTCCACTGGGCTGGTCTCAAATCTTAATTCTCTGCGTAGCTTGGATTATATGGATGGGCCACTAGTACCTGACTAGAAGATAAGTACTTTTGAAATACATTGTACTTATATATGAAAAAATATATACATGTATCCTAATTGCATGTGATATCATACATTAAAATATGTAGACCTTTTTGGGAATATGATACAAACAAATTACAAGAGACATTTTAGGGAAAGTAGAAATACTAAAGTTATAAGATGTTTTGGAAGTGTTACTAATTTTTTAGATGCAGTAATGTTATTTGGTTATGAAGGCAATGCTTAAATATTCTTCAATATTCAATAGGGAATATTTAGGTGATAGTGGCATATACCTTTTTCATATGGAATACTTTGAAGCTTGGTAACTCAGAAAATGATGCAAGAAAGCCCCCTGTACTTTCCTACTTGTCTAAACTCAGAGAAATAAACCTTTAAATATGTCTTTCTTCTTTGTCTACCAGGAAGAATGGGTGTTCAGTATTGAGGGAAACCATGCCCTTCCCAGAGACAGATAAAGCATTGGAGAAAATGCCACAGCAAGCAAGCAAGTGGCCCTGTCATCCATCAGTTTCCTAAGCATTTGCTTTCCCATCCTGAGAAGTACAAAGTCCTTTTTTTGTTTTGCCACCTCCCTACAAAATTGTTTTGTTTGTTGACATATAACCGCAGATTCTAGCCATTTCTTGAATTACCACTGAGAGATCATCTGCACACACGATGCACTGTTTTCTCTTAGTAGCCTGTGTTTTGAGTCTTATTTGCAGAGTCTCATTCAATAAAACCTACTTCCCTACAGTATCTTCCCATAGCTTCACTCAGAGCAGAGGAAACAAAGGATCTGCTCAGCTTATTCCCTTGATTTGCTTAGTTAATAGTATTTCAATTACTCTTTTTTGTAAAGTTTGTATAATAAAGTTAATTTCCTGGGGGATTTTTGAATAATGGATATATGATGCATAAATTGTCTAGCCACTAATGGTTCAACAAGAATGCAAACACTTAGAACTCAATATAACAAACCCTAATTAATATTCAGTCCTACCTATATGGTCAGCTGTGCTCCCAGATGTTCAAACAGTCTTAGAATATCATTTCAGCCAATATATAATTCTGCTTACCAAATAAGACAATGCATGCTGAATCTTACATAAATACATAGTCATAAAAATGCAGAATTTTATTTATATTCATCTAATAGTTTGCTCATGTTTCTTATGTCCTCTTTGTTTCCTGAAGTTAATGATAGAAAAATAGGTAGATTTTCAATAAAATATTCTATGTTGCTGTGAAACTAGCTTTACCAATGTTTTTCCTAGCTAATAACAAATTTCAAAACAAATAAAATGTAACCTATTTTACCACAGTATATTCAAAATCGTTATTTCATAAGAAACAACGTATAAACCAAACATTTCAATACAGCCTTAATGTATACCATTTGGCACTAGTATTGTAAAAAAAAGCCTATTTTAATGTCCCCCAAAAAACTCAGGACAAATTACGCTACGAAAAATGTGAAAATAGAAAAATTGGTGAAAATTAGGATAGGTCTTATGGAGATTAATTTGGCCAGCTCCCTTATGGCAGACACAGCTAAAACTAGTTTGTTTAAACAAGATGTCTAGGCCCATATATCAGGATTGCTACTCATTTCCATGTAGTATTATGCCATGTGATTTTCTAATTACAGGGCTCAATTTCAATCCATTCCAGTAAATCACATCCTATTATCTTAAAATGCCAGCTAGCTACCTCTACCACCCCCCCATAGCATTCTATTCTAGAATTTTCTTTGGAAGACTCCTCAAATGAATTGAAAATCATGAGTTGTGAACATAACATACCAATGCAGAGATTACCGAAGACATGTGTCCAAAAGTATAGGGGAGAAGAGAAGGCTGAGCAGACTCTAGGAATCTTCACTCCCATTCCTCCTGACAATTGTTTCTTGGACACTATTTCAAAATACCCTTCTCAGCATTGTCTTCATTCCCTTTGTTTCCCTCATCCCTTCCTTTATACTCTTTTAAAATTAAAATAAAGTGTTCACTAATGTGAGCAAGTGGAAGATCATTTATAAAATATGATTTAAGGTATTCTTGACAATGAAATGTTCAGTTTTTTTTTTAAATCTTGTGCCTCCTCTTATTACTGGAAAAAAACCTAGTACTATGAGCTTACTACAGAAACAGCATGGAAATGGATCCTTAGAAACAACAGTAGCCCACTGTGGAAATCTAGAATCTGAATAGCAGTCTAGAAGAGCAAAGAGTACATAAAAATATTTGTCTAGTCCCTTTGGGACTTTCAAATGCCTGCAGGGAACTCAGTGAAGTGACATCTTTGCTAGCATGAGAGAACTGCAAATACTTCCAGGTGTTTGTACAGAGAAAGTACACATTACCCATTTTCCAGGCTATGCTTATCCCCAACAGATCTCGCAAAACAAAATAGTGTAACTATAACAACATAAAGAATTTCCTTAATATATCATGTCTGTATACAAACAACGAGACAGATGCATATTTTTAAATATATCACAGCTTCCTTCCATAAATACAACATTATGATTTAACAAAAGAGTGTTTATTCCTGAATCTATTTTCTCTCTTTTGATGTAACCAACTAGTGTTTTTTTAGGTTTTCATCATTAACAATCTAATGAATATTCTCATGTGTATCTTACGATTTCTAATAAATATCAAGTATTATCAGTGATTTTTGAAGTGTCAAATCTATTGCCAGTTACTCTCATGCTTTAATTCCTGATCTAACTGTCTCTGCTAAGTAATTCATTTCTTGACTCTTCCTACTTTGAGTTTTCTCCCTTGACTTTGCTCATTCTCTGCTGTTACTTTTTATGTAAAGGGAGACTGCTCCTAGCAAGTGTACATTTCCTTTCATCTCTTTCAAGTATCCATTAGCCTTCCCATCTATATAACCCATGTATATAACCTTCATGGAAAAAAGTTCCAAGTCCATTTGCTTTATACTCTATATGCTTTTGCAAAGGGATTAAGAGCATTAACTTTGCTTTGACTTCCAGCTCAGCTTTAACAAGTGATACAAACCAAAGTCCTATGAATAAATTTTAAGGAACAGAAATAATGCACGTTCTTATATTATTTCATTCTTCTTGCATAGCTATTACGAACTGACATGTAAAAGAGAAACAATCAACATTTGCTAAAGAGCTACCACCTCTACTCTTTCTGTTCATTTTGGCTAAGACATAGCTACTCTCAGAGCACTGTTGTGCCCCCAATCATCAGACAATCCTGTGCAATCGAGATGCTATCTGCACCACACTGCAACCCTCTGTTGCAAGTGTTCATGGAATACGTTATATACTCTAACATCAATGACATAACAGACGCAGGCTTTAGCCTGATTGCTTATAAATTCGTGTAGGCCAAGTAGATTGATTGTATGTATTCATAGTGCTTCTATTTTTTTCATGGCCTAACCTAAATGAAATAATTGGCATAAAGCAAAAATCAAGATGTAGCCTAGGATCCTGACACAAATGTAATACTAGTGACTATGCTCAATAACTTATCAGTCACGTGCCTACAGGCACAGTGCCTAAATAATTGTGGCTTTAGGGATAGTTATGTTGGATTGTAAACTCTAGGGTTTGGTCAGCTGATCTGGTCTTTTTTTTTCTACCTGAAATTCTTTTTTTTTTTTTTTTACATTTTTTTAATTGTGAAAATACTGTACAGAGGGGTAGCAATCACATGAGCAAAGTAATGAATACATTTCTTATCAAGCATTGTTGCCTCCTCCTTTGTTTCCTCTTACCATCCCTGCCTTCCCATCTCCCTTCCCCCACTCCTCACCACCACCCCCGCGCCAGAGTTGTAAAGTTTGTTTTTTGTGACATAACATCTTGTACATCTCATTGTTGCAATGGGTCCACCTGTATCCCTATTTAAACAATTTGTTTTTTCCCTTCCCCTCCACAAATTATGCCAACATCAAATACAGTGAAAACAGGGGTTATAACGTGGGGGAGGGACAAACAAAGCAATAAAGAAATCATCTTATAAATATGTTAGAAACAATAGCAAGAAAGAAAAAAATCATTTGAGTCCTTATCTTGGGGTTCATTTCTCATAACATCAACTTATCTGACCGTTTCTGCTTGTCTCAGACATATAGTAGTTATTGCAAATAAGGGAAACCATGAGACCTATGTTTCTTGGGGTCTGGCTTACTTCACTTAATATAATTTTTTTCCAAGTCTTCCCATTTCCTAACAAATGGGGCAATGCCATTCTTTCTGATGGAGGCATAGAATTTCATTATGTATATATACCACATTTTCTTGACCCATTCAGCTACTGAGGGGCATCTGGGTTGGTTCCATATCTTAGCTATGGTAAATAATGCTGCAATAAACATAGTTGTGCTGGTAGCTTTAGTATGGTCTTGTTTGTGCTGACCTGGTCTTTGATCTAGGGTCATTAACAAACTTTTCCTCTGGTCCAGTTGCTGGGTCAATCACCAGTTACCACAACTAATGGCTCCTGGCTGAGTGATAGTCCTCTGAAAGGATGTGGACCAATTAAGAGTGTTTCATACTTGCTAAGAGTTTCATCCTGCTGAGCTCAGAACAGAATCAATCTTGGCACTACAGTGAATGTAGAGCCCTGTTCAAATTATAAAGCCTTTTAATGCTTATTGAAATCAAATAGGTTCTATAAGCCTGCAGAGATTTTCTTACCTCTGAAGGGTAATGATTACCTTTTCATTCACTGTCTTAAGTGATGCCTTAGAAGTGAAATAGCCAAACAAAACTTCAGTTTTGCAAAAAGAGAAAAAAACTTATGACCAGCCAGTAAATGTACTTAAATTCAGAATAAAATTATGTTTTGTACCCTTTTCTTCTAAGACCTCTCTCTCTTTCTTCTTCCTTCCACCCCCTTTTTCTTTCATTTTAAGTTGTCCATCTTCAATTCATGCCAATTCTATTTTTTGTTTGATATATTTCCTATCTGTAATTCCATACTTTAAATAATCAGAAAAATTGTGTATATTAATGATAACATATCTCAAAGATAAAAGACCTCAAGGAATCGTATATTTATAAACACATGAATATTTAAGGAGATTTAAAAACTACTCCCCAAAATAGAAACATAATTTCAACAAAGCTAGGCATATCAAAAAGGGTGAAACTTCCATTATTGGAAATCACTGTGGAAAAATAATAATGTTTGACAATCATCTCTAATTATGTTCCCTAAATCTTCAATGTTCACATATTTTAATGAAAACTTCAATTTGCATCAGGCTTTATGGCACAGCCATTTAATCCTAGTACCTTTGAAGAGGCTGAGGCAGGAGGTGCATGAGTTTAAAACCAGTCTAGGGATTTTATGAAATATATTTCTTCTCTCTAGCAGCAGTATGCAGAGAATGTTATTTAAGAGGAATAGGAGTCCAATTTATATGTTCATCTTAGAATCCAAATATAAAAATTTAAAGGAGTAGGACTCACTATGGAAACAATAGATGTAGGAGAAACTAAATATATGGATTGATCAAATACAGAAAATGACTACAAGATAGGCTATGTAAACCTAAAACTTAGGATAAAACAGTGGTATGAATATTGTTATACCTCCTTGAGAGAAATTTTAAATTCTCAATTTCTAAAGAAAATAAAAATTTCCAGTAACAAATGTCATTACTAGTCATTACTAATTTTTGACCAACTAGCTATAATTTTGTTTTCTTATTCTAGCAAGATTAGGAATTTCAGTAACTTAGACTCATATGGTTTGCTTATACTTTTTCTCTAAGCTGATCCTGATATTTTTACTAGGGATGCAAATTATCAGATCAAGTCTGGACTATTTAGTTGGAAACTGTGGGGAAAGTTTCAGAAACTCAAGTTAAGAAAGTCCATCAGGTAATACGAATGCATCCTAAATATGATTTATTTTATTTTCTACAATTCTTATAATAGGTGAAATAGATGGGTGAAAGACTCCAGGACACACATTGCTTGTTTATCTTTTTGCTTAAATTTAGCTTGACATTTTACAGATCATATCATCTTGAAATGAGTCTTAACTTTCCACTCCTCTTTTTGTTTATAAGAATGGAATACTGTTATAAGAATAGAATACTAACCAGTGTTCCAGGTCTTGATCAGATACAGATTCTGCCTCCTGTTTGTTCTGCTTTCTCTTAGAATTATTTCATCATTCTATAAATTCTCATGCATGTACTCAGCTTGCAAGATCAAGCTTTCAAATGTTTATGGATTTATTCTATCCTAATATGATCAATTACTGTGTCCGTTTCACTGACATTTTCTAAAATCATCAGGGGACAAAAACAACTGACCTTCAAGTAAGTAGATATGGATTTCAAAAGATAAGTGTTCCCAAGACAATAAACAAGCTCTCAATTTTCCTGTCATCTAGAATAAGCAAGAAAAGCAATCATAAGACTAGGTCTTTGAAAGAAGATTTAGTTGAATATACTTGAATGTTTGCAATTGAATGTTTTTATTGTTTCCAAATAACAAACTTCAATATTAGAATGAGCTTAAAGTGAGACTGCCATTAAAGTTGTATGATAGAAAATCTTTTCATAAAGCTTCTCTTTCATAGTTCCATTTAAAGCCAGATTTTTTAGAGTTATGCAGGAAATTTACAGTGTGACATTTTTAGTATGTTCTTTTTCTTTCTTTTTTTAATATATTTGGTGGTACAGGATTTGAACTTAGGGTCTTTGCACAGAATTTCCTTGTTCAGCTGATACTACACCATTTAAGCAATGTATTCATCCCTTCTTGTTATTTCAGAGATTAAGGCTTGCATACACTCTTTTTGTTTAACCTGGGTAACCTCAAACCATGACCCTCTGGATCTCAGCCTTATGAGTACATAAAAGTAGAGACACAAGACATTGGCACATGGCTTCTTCTATAACATTGTCCTTTTTTTTTTTTTTTGGTTGGTCGTGGGGCTTGAACTCTGGGCCTGGGCGCTGTCCTTGTACTCTTCAGCTCAAGGCAAGCACTCTACCGCTTGAGCCACAGCACCACTTCCGGTTTTTTAGTGGTTTATTGGAGATAAGGGTCTCACAGATTTTCCTTGCCCGGACTGGCTTTGAACTGTGATCCTCAGATCTCAGCCTCTTGAGTAGCTAGGATTACAGTCGTGAGCCACCGATGCCCGGCTGACATTTTCCTTTGAAACTAGGTTTTATGTTGTGTTTTTCCAGTCCTGAAGCTTGACTCAGGGCTTGGGCACTGTCCCTTGGCTTCTTTTTGCTCAAGGCTAGCACTCTAGCAATTGAGTCACAGTGCCATTTCTGGCTTTTTCTGCTTAGGGGGTACTGAGGAATCAAACCCAAGGTTTCATGGATTGAATTACAATGGACAATATAATCCAGCATAAAACAGGTCTTGTTTTTTTGTTGTCATTGTTGTTGTTTAGTTTAGTTTTGTTTTTGGCTTGGGAAGAATAATCAGCTATAAATTCAGTAAAGAAGATAAAAGCAAACTTCTCAGATACTGTGTTGAGAATAAGAAGATCCTAAAATATATCACTTTGATCTATCTGAAGAGGAAGAGCATGGAGGTTCCTCTGTACTTCCCTAAAGTCCAAGAAGGGCTTTCCCTAAAGTTTCATCTACACACGCCTGATTCCCCAACGAGGAACACAACTTCTTCACTCAGCTTCCATTCACCAAAAATATTCTAACACATACCACAGGAGAAACTACCAGTAAAATGCCACACCTTGAGCCCAGAAGAACTTCCCTCCTCAAGCTTGATAATCATAACGGTGCAAACTGATTTAACAGGAAGAAAGGCATATAAATTCATTAACTTTCATATGTACATGAGAGAAATACAAAATATATAACTCAGCATGACCAGATTTAGGATCAAATCGCCTTAAGTATATAGGAATTGGTGTTAACAATTTTAGAAGGGAAATAAATGGTTTTAAAGGGTCAGAATACACCTGAAAAAGAAAAAATTTGAACTTTTGCATATGGATGTAAGACGTTATTGCTTACTAGTATATGTCTGAAATAAGCCGAAACAGATGAGTTTATGTTAGGTGAAATGAACCGCAAGGTAAGGACTCAAATGTTTTTTTTCTTTCTTACGATTATTTCTAACATATTTATAAGATGATTTCTTTGTTGCTTTGTATGTCCCTCCCCCGCAGTATAACCCCTGTTTTCACTGTATTTGATGTTGGTATAATTTGTGGAGGGGAAGGGAAAAAACAAATCGTTTAACTAGGGATACAGGTGGACCCATTGAAACAATGACATGTACAAATCTTTATGTCGAAAAACGAATTTTACAACTTTGACTGAGTGGGGGGAGGGAACGAGGGAGCAGGGGTAGAGGGCAGAGATGGGAAGGGATGGGAAGGGGAAACAAAGGAGGAGGCTACAATGCTTGATAAGAAATGTACTATTATCTTGCCCATGTAATTGAAACCCTTCTGTACGGTATTTTCACAATTAAAAAAAAAAGGATGTTATTGTTGTCTCAGCCTGGAGTGTTCCTTCAGTAGTCCTTCATATACTGAGAAATTCCTAGTCAGAACAAAGACAATAATCTTTTATTATTTCTTTATTTCTTTCTACTGTTGAAGTTTTTGCCTTGAACAGATTGCTAACACTAGAAAGCAGGCAAATTTCATTAAAATTATTCACCTACACCTCTATCTCAAATTTGACTTAATCTATTATCCTTCATTTGACATCTTAAAATCCTAAATCCCAACAGCAAGTATAAGGTTGGCCCATAATGCACATTTGATATGATTATATATAAATAAAATTATATGATTAAAGATGACATTTAACTAATCAAACCACAAAGAAAACTGTAAAATCATCTGTTATTTTTAAAGTATTTACAAATGATCTGTTAGAATATGAGACAAATGCATTTTTGAACAGTAATGGAAGCTTCAACTCTCTACTTTGTTATGAATGCTCCCCACCTATTCATAAAATAATCTTGTTTTTGAACTGTTTTGTGAATATTTCCTTCTCATTATTAAGTCAAAAATATACCTTGTTACGTTTCCAATGTAAATATTTCACACTGTGTTGCTCTCTGATCATTTACTCATAGTTCTAGTATTGGAGGAATGATTTCCATCAGATAGCTAATCGCTTCAATAGAGTCAAATTGCACACTTAAAATTAGTAGCTGATATAATGACTAAAAATATGTTTAACTTATATAGTGGTATTACCACATATAAGGTTCCATAGTGGTGTCAAATAAAGTATTTCAAATTAAAATTGGAACCTATTGCCATTCATTTATTTAATTTCATCTGCATTGTGATGCCCAGCATCTCCTTGAAAATAGCCTAATTTATTAAAATTTTCTCAAATTTCCAACTGACCATTTTAAAACCAGAAATCAGCACACTTTACTAATAATTACACTTACATAGAATAGTATATATAAAATAAAATTTCTTATAATTTTTCTTGATTATATTAAACTCAAATTAGTGACAATCTAAATCATAAAATAACAGAAGTGATTAAGAATGATTATGATAGCTAAGATGCTTCAGATGCTTAGATCTGAATAATTAATTGAAGGACAATGGCTATCATATAAGTTGATAGAAAAAGGAAATAAGACCCCTGTATAATTCATATATACTAATTAAAATAACATCAATTTACAAATTAAAAATGAAATCCTGAATGTTACATTGTAGACTTTATATCTCACTACATGTGTTAATATACAGTATATTCTCTGATAACATTGTACATTATAGTTTCTAATCCTATGCCCCTTGAAGCCATAGGGACTTCACAAAGTCTTCCAGGAACTGTCAGGAAAGAAGGAGTGGAACATGGAAATTTTGAGACAGTCTACCTCCTGATTTAAAATTTTATTCAGAGGATTTTCCCCCTCACTCTGTCTCTCTCCTTCTCCAATTTTGTTGGAATAGGCATTTATAAACAATAAGTGATAAAAGCAAATGTTGTAAAAAGCTCAGGAGAAATGCCAATTATTTTCCTGGATTTTAAGTGGCAATAAGAGATTTAAAAAATGTGTGTTGTCCCCGAGCAATTCAATATTGCTTAGATTAATGAAGTTTCTCAAACTCACATACAACATGGAGCCAAATTTAGGCAATTAATAAATTTTTAAACTGTTTTCAAGTAAAATATAATTTTAATTCAAAATCCTGAGTATTAAGAAGTTTGTTTACATTTTTACCAAATAACAGTTTCAATTTTATAAATATTAACACTAACTATAAAGAAATTAAATTTTATCATAATTTCTACATACAGATATTTAATGTGTAAAGCTTATGAATATATGCTTTAGTTAGGAAGTATAATTTCTAAAGAAAAAGATGCTTGAGAAGTTGAAAAGTAGTAGGGTCAACACTTATATTTGACAATGTATCACTGGTTCACTGTGTTTAACACTGTTAAACTGTGAAACACTTCACTTATAATATTTTTTTTTCAGATTTGGTCATGGGCCTGAACTCTGGGCCTGGATGCTGTCCCTCAGCTCTTCAGCTCAAGGCTAGTGCACTACCACTTGAGCCACAACACCACTTTCGTGTTTTTTTTTTTTTTTCTGCTTATGTGGTGCTGAGGAATCGAACCCAGAGTCTCATGCATGCAAGGCAAGCGCTCTACAACTGAGCCACCTTCCCAGCCCCACTTATAATATTTTGGGTAGTAATACATGCTCTTTTTAAACCAGATAGTTTGAAGTTTAACAATAAGCAAACTCCAGCCCTATTGTGATTTGCACAAGGAACTACTAAAGTATAACATCCAGATATGGAAACTTTCAAAATAAAAAATAAATCCTGAAAAACTCAATGTTTTTTTTCTGGCAAAAACCTGTAATCTCAACAATGAAGATTTGGGCCTAGCAAGGTAGTAATATTTCTGTAAGGTAAATATTGAGCTCAGTTTCTTAAATCCCAGTGTAATAATTTATTTTCTATTCCATTACGTTTTAAATTCAGTTCTTTGTTCATCTTATAGAGATTTTGTGTCAAATGTTCAGTGAAATTTCACTTTTTCCTACTTTATTTTCAATTATTATTATATAATGTATGCTTAGTAGCACATATCAAAAGTAATTATCTTTTCATGATTATCTTTCCCTACTGTTCTTTCCCATAAACCTTTCTGTGCCTAGTCACTGTGCTCATAGAAACCTGAAGATCAAAGCAGATAGACTGAAGACTAATGAGTAGTCATTGTACCACCTTTTAGCTCTGGAGCCTTGAAAAATGATCTATTTGTTAGGATCGCCAGTTATGTAAACTGAATTAGGGAATTATAAACATTAGCAAATAACAATTATAAATGCACATCTACTATACAACACATGAAACATAATTATTTTAATTTTGGCACTAGTAATAAGTTGATTAAAATATTACAACTTCATATGTCTGCATTACTTCAGGACTCTATAAATTCATATTGCCTCAGTTTTAGTTGGAACAAAAGTATAGAAATAAATTTTTACAAAAAGGAAATTAAATTAAATCTGTTGGACTTATTATTGAATGTGTCTTTATGAACACACAAACACACACGGAGTAAAACTAGTTAAAACAGAACATTTTTGTTGATTAAATACTTTCTTTGAAATGACTAGTGAGAATATTGAAAAATATTGATAAACTACTGTTGTCTCCATCAAATTTTCCATATAACAACTTTGTTTAGCCAATATGAACTTAGTGGGTGAAATATTTGACTTTCTACCACTAGAAGGTCATTCAGATTGACTCCATGTTCAATTAAATAAAATTAGTCATTCAGAAAGAAATTCTCCCTTCTCCCTTTCCCCAATACTACCACTATTACTACTCCATACAGAGTTTTCTACAACATATTTACACACAGTGTTAAGTCCTGGGTCTGCTCTAATACATCCCTTTCCTGTTTCAGTGATGTACTCTTTTATACTCTGTACGGTTCTCCCTCTACATATACCAATACCAAGCATCATTATTTACATAAATCTTTTTCTCACTGTTTGTATTTCTTACATGTAACAAATAGATCTCTCCAGTTCTAAGAAGTAGTTATATATTAAAAACGCAACTATCCTCACGCCATTGTCTCATAGTTTCAGATCCATTCATTTCAACTATTTTCCACAGACTCTGTGTACTAGAATTATGTATTTTTTTCCTTTGAAAATGTTAGTACACAAATGTATTCATCAGGATTATCAACATATGAAATACTCTAAGAAATAAAAGAGATAGACAGAAAATGAGATGTGTGATTTGTGTCCTACGGCAAAGTAAAAAGAGGAATATGGAGTATGAAAACGTGAACTGGATATCAGAGCAAAGAAAATTAACAAAATCTTACCAAAGCTTGTGGTAAATATTTTTCTCATGCATGCCTAATCTGTTTTCTTCACACCATTCTGATGACTAATTTCACTCATTTAAGCCATGTACATTGGAAAAGATACTGTGAAAGACGAGGAAATAACCTTTACATTCTGAATTTTTCATAGTGAAGGTACTGTGATTCTTTATGTTCTTATCTTTATATCTAGAAGAATTTCTGACTCTGCTCAATAAATACAAGTTGAAGGAATGAAAGAATGAATGTCAGTGTCAACACATCCTAAAACAGTACTTCTTTTGACTAAGTCAGTGACTGGGCCAACAAAGCTAAGGCCAGCGAAAACTGCAGAATATCACAAGATTATGAGGACTTCATTTATTTTGCTATAAACCTTCCTAATGTCAACAGATTCTATCCAGAATACACAAGGCTCTGTGCAGGCACATAGTCGAGACTCAATAAATGCCTTCTGGTGAACTCTAAATATAACCTTCATTCCATTTACCTAAACTTTTTTCTTCTTTTGTTTAACCATAAAAATATAATTTTCTAAATCAACAAGTATGGGTTAACATGACATTTAGTAATCCTATAGTTTACTTTGTAGGTCAAGTCCCCTATAAATATATTAATTATTCCATGTTTAATCCATATGCATATTTTCATAAACCTTTTACTTTTTTCTGAGAGGTTTATGCTAGATTTGAGGGTAATTTATGCTCCTCTATCTTGGTATTTAATGTACATATTGCTACTTTAAGACAAACCAGAATTTTATAAACATTTTCTTAAATAAACTATTTATATTTGCATTAAAACAAAGGTTTGGTCTATCTGAAGTTAGTATAATCAAATGTCACAGTGTGAGTTATTGTTGTTGATGTTTTCATTTTATTCATGATTTTTGCAAGTTTATTATGGATACAATACAGAAATAAAGAAAACATTTTTGGTCATTTGAGAGATCTAAATTACCCTCAATGGTATTCCTTTTCAGTACTTAGTCTTGTCAGTGATTATATTGTAGTCATATGTTTTAATAACATCTTTTGGCATTTAATAGCCTAAGAAGGTGGGTCAACCTTGATAGAAATTAATTACATACATTACCCAATTTTCTGTTTTCTTTGCTGTGAATCAAGAATCAGGGATGTCATATTCCAATACTCCTCTTTGCATTACATTATTGGAAGAATAATAAACATAGTGAAGAATAAAGAACATCAAGTATCAATCACTTGGGAGACAAGAGAGTGAAACTACTAATAGAAGAAACAATACCTCTCTGAAGTATCAGAGCTCTGTGCTGCCCTGAAAACATTCCCTTTCTCCCACTATCAGTAAGAACCTCTTGCTCTCAAACTTGCCTCCCCTGTGGGCATCCGGAATTCAAGGAAGAGAGGTTGTCTTTCATTTTAGTAAGAGGAAATTGTTTTTATGCCTACTACAGATGAGCCCATATTTATAATGCTCTCTTCTACATCCTTTAAAAATCCATTTCTCTGGCTACAACAGGCCTTTTCTTACAGAATTTCTTACCTTCTTCCCCTTTGTTTTTAAAGAATAATCTCATAAATAACCAAATAAATATTTGATGAATTGTATTTATATTCTCACTAGAAATAAATAACTAATTTGTTATGAAAGTTACAGCATACTAGTTGAAAATAGGAGAAATAGGGACAATATCATTTAAGAAATATGGATTAAAAACAAATGTCACAATCATTCTATCAGATATTTATTATTTAAGCAAAATCAGTTTTGGTGCTTCACATATACAGTTGTATAGATGTACATGATACAGTTGTGAATATACTATTCATATTATTCTGTATCATAATACTTTCACTTAGCATTTCATTCAAAGTAGCCAACATCATTATTTTTCCCAATACATCATAGTTAATAGATTGTTGATATTTTATTAAATAAAATTATTTATTTAATCACAATTTAAGTCTCTATATATGTTATATACACACACATACATATATATATATAATTTGTCCTTACAAGTATTAGTGTAATATAATGTAATCTTCAAGAATCTCATGGACATAAAATCATATTTAACTTATCTAAATATTGTTTGTTGAAGATTATAAAACTGAAAGTTTTTCAAGTGTATAAAACCAAGATTAAAAATAAGGTAATTTTAATTCAGGACTTTGAATTGGCTAGTGAGAAGGGTAATAACTTCTGCAATCAAAGTAAATTGACAAAAATACTAGCATGTTAAATTGAGTTAAACAGCAACAAGTTAGCTTAATTTGATTACTCTCTAAGTTATGTTTCCAGATTATTATATTGTTGATGGTATTTTAAATAATACATTTTATTTTTCATTAAAGTTAGTATGTGGATTCTTCATTGTCTCTTTAAATTCTTATATAATTTATATATGCTATTTTTTAATCTTATTTTACATTTTTTTGTTCATTTTCAATTGTGTTGCCAGCTATACTATTATTCCTATGTTGGGTGAAGAAACCAAGTATCAGAGGTTTTAAAAATAATTTCTCCTAGCTTGTTTTATTTTAATGACTTCCCTATTTTCATATGTCATATTGTTCACACATTGTTTTAAGCTTGAAAGAAATATCTCTTATAATATTATGTGGCAAATGGGTTTCATTGGCTCCAACATGAATCTTTTAAGATGGTGATAAAAACTCAGGCACTCACATAATATCAATGATTCAGCTCAGAAACAAACAGTAACACATCATACCAAATGTACAATTGGCAATGCAACGGGAAAAATATATCTACACTATGAGAAAAAGAACTGAAAGGAACCCTCAAATGATTGTGGAGCATGTGGGTCCAACTTTGTATACTAAGAAAACATTAGAGGTTTATGTTTTATTTTGCTAACTATTAATTGAACAGTAGTCCTAGTAGGTGCTATAGTCAAATGTGAATCTGACAAATGTCCTATTCTATGGCTTATCGTTTTAAGAATAGATCTGGATTGAGAGATGTTGGCCTAGGATAGCCCATTGATAAAGGGCTTCCTACTTGGCCAGAAACTGATAGGTTTCATTGTCCAGAAAAGATAAGCTTCAGAAACTTTCATAGCAATTTGATATTTCTGTAAGATCTAAGACCATGATAAGAGAATGAATATTCTTAGGCAATTGTCAAACTCATGGAATGATCTAAGCCACCCACTAGGCACAGTATATAAAATTTCATTACCTAATGATCTGTTACCTAATGTCAATTGTAATGGAGATGTGCTTAAAAAGCTAAAATCATTTTTGATAAAAAGTATTTAAAATTGTCTCTAAAGGTTAGATTTTAGAATGGGATGGAGTTTGAGATGATGTTTACAGTATCAATTAACACATTTTGTGGAAAATTTAAAGTTAACAGTCAGAGATTGTTAAAAATTGCTTTTAACTGGGAAGGGATGTGAAAGGTAAACAAAGGAGGAGGCTGCAATGCTTGATAAGAAATGTACTCATTATCTTGCCTATGTAATTTTAACCCCTCTGTACAGTATGTTCACAAAAAATTTAAAAAAAGGAAAAAAAAGAAAATTTAAAAAACAGAAAAAATTGCTTTTAAATGAATTTAAATTACAATATTAAGCAGTTAAGTATTTATTTCACTTTTTATATTTGAAAATAGTCATTAAATATGATCTAATCATTATTATTCTCACTTTTGTTTAGGTTTAGAAAAATAAAATGTTTAGTAAAATGTATTCTTTCATTCAAATTATTTAAAATATATATTGTAATATTTTTATATAATACATATTTGGCAATGTAATTGCAGGGTTTAGAAAGAGAAAACTGGAATTTGTGGTAGGGAATATTAATGTATTATTTCATTTATCTAGAAATACATTGTGTTATTTTTTTCAGAAATATTTATTATACCAAACTGGAAGCAAAGAACAAGTGGAATCAAACAAACAAACAATAAAAGTAGTCCTTCACAATTGTCTTAGAAATATTTACTTACAGATTACATATGCTCTAACTACTACCAAGATAGAAATTTATGCCTAAAGAGAATCACAACGCAATTTGGGGAAGGTGATGTTCCACAAACTGGCAGAAATAGAGCCACTGGTGTTGCCTGAAATCAGGTTTCCAGAAGGAAAACAATCAGAACTTTCAGAGACAGGGATCTCTCAGAGACAGAGAAAACTGCACAAGCAAAAATGAGAGCGGTAAAGGCACAAAGACAGAGAGCTCTGGAGGCTTGGGAGCACATCAAATGTCTTGAAAGAGGGAAGCATCAAGTGCAGTAGGAAAGGACAGAGGCAGAGGCCTGGCTCACTGAATCTTCACACATAAAGGGAGGAGTCAAGAGTTTAGTCCATTGATAAAACCACTCTCCTAGTGGTTTTTGAGGAGCAGTTTACTATTTTTTAACTGGGCCCTAAAAGGTTGTATTAGACTGCTGGAGGAATTGCAGGCCATGAAACTGACAGGAAGGAACATCTTTTTTCTTAGTTATAAGAAACACACACACACACACACACACACACACACACACATATGTATACATTTATTAAAGAACTTTGAGGAAAAAGGGTGTAAGAAGAAAAAATTATCTGGAGGCCATCACTAAAACATAATATAATTCAATAACATAGATTATTTCCCCTGCTTTGAAAGCATTAGTTTTTATTTTTAATCTTGATTGTGTCAATAAATAGGCATATCCATTTTATTTTTAATGACTGTATAAGTTACTATTATATTGGAAAGATAAAAACATTAGTGTAATAACCAACATGAACAGACTTAGTAAGAGATGTATATATAACTGACATTTTCAGGATATAATTGATATAGGAACGGTATGTCAGAATGAAATGATAAGATTTGTTTTATACTTCAGCATAAATGAATAAAGCAGGCTTTCTCTCTCTCTATTAATTAGATGTGTCTGAATAAGTTTCTTGTTTTGACATCAGTTTCTAGACTTCTATTTTGCTTATATATGAATTATATAAAATATATGATTTTATGATATATATCATATCTACTTAATATATTTAACCCATCAGGATTTTTACATAGAAGGTGCTCAATGTTAGATTATTCTTTGATAATCAAAGGAATGTCAATTGACAATTTTAGACAAGATGAATTTTTAGATTTCAAGGTAACATAACTAAGGAAAAAAAAGATGCTATAAAAATGGAGATTTCAAGGATCTGAACAGATCTGGGGCATGGCATTTGTTCAGTCAACCATGAACATAATCACCCATCCAAGGCTGCAGTGACATTCTCAGATAGATGATTTGAGAATCAGCATAATGAATGACAATGCTTCATCACAAGCTACTGGCCAGGGCCACTCTGACTCTCATTTCCCATTTGATCAGCAATGTGCTATGTTCCTATGGTGACCTTCAAGAATTAAACACAACTTCCAAATAAGCTTAGCTGAACTCCTTCAAGTGATCATACAGTAAGAAAATTTTATGAGGCTCTATTGAGAATAAATAGAAAGCCTACATTTCATTTTGACATAATGATTTATAATATGGATAAGATTATACACCCTATTCCTGTGGGTTCCATCCATTTCTTGGATACCTGAGGAATATAAAAATAGGGTAAACACCTAGTGACTGCCGTACAGAGGCTGAGTTACAGCAGAACACCAATAAACACTACTACTTCAAAACAATGGACAAAGAATAAACTTTTACACAATCTCCTTGAGCTTAGACTGTTTTGACAGTTTAAAGGACTGTTTTTCTATGCAAAATTCTTTTGAAAATATCATTTTTTAGCATCATTTAGAATATTCTACAGCTTTTTTCTCAGTTTGTTTTCTCAAGATGCAGTTTACCAAAATTTGTTAAGGAATTTATGTTAAACATTGACTCCAAATACATTATCTTGATATCTTTTAAAATGTAAAAATAGAATCTGCACCATAGATGTTGAAATAAGGCATGCCATTTACTTCATTTCTTTGGAGCATTAGTATCAATGTGCCAGCTATACACAGAAAAAAGACATTTCAATGAGTAGTCCAAGCTAAACTGAGAAAGAAGACAATATCTTTGAGTTTTCCCTTGCTTTCCAAAGTCAAAGACTGCCAACTTTTTATAATTTGTCAAAAATCACACAAAGATTAGCCAGTATTTCAGATCCAATGATTCACAAAACTACCAACCTTAAAAAAATTGATAACTTCCCTTTTTAGTTAACTGCCTCATGAAAAGATTTGCTTTGGAGTAAATAGATAACTTATATAACTGTAACTGCTCAACAGAGAATGATCTGTGATAGATTTGTGAACTGGAACAAAGTATGGAGTAAAAATTATTTTAACTTTCATTAGTGATAGTGCTTATGTGAGAAGTTAATACTGTGCACTAGAAATAATCACAGAGACAAGGCAAAAATATAACTTATCCCAATTATAAATAGTTAGATAAGAAAATATGAAAGTAGGTGAAGGAAAGTGCTAGATCATGTGACCTGCAACATGATACATTGTCTTCTTTAATAAATTACATATGAAATATCAATTGATGATCAAGGATGCTATATTTTCATTTAAAACATTCATTCATCTAGTCAAAAATAAATCTGAATGCTGCTCAATCTCTAGGAATTATCTCAGTGAGAAGAAAACAAGTATGGTTTGATCTTATCTCCATGATTGCAGTCTGTCTATAAGCTTCCATAAATTAAAGCTTAGTTTGTAAGCATAAATGTGCTTAAATAAAATATTGGATAAAAAGGAATTGTCTATAAATAAAATAACCTTTATTAGTTCAAAATACAAATCTTTATTACATGAATATATATATATATATATATATATATCTTTCCTGGTAAATAAGCAAAGATACTGCATTAAGAATGATGTGCAACCGTGATTACAAGTGCTGTCAGGCAAAATGGAATATTCAAACAGTGAAACCCTGTCACTTAATGTTTGCTAACACATTTCTCAGAATTAGTTCACTCAATAATTCTCCTTCTTAATTTCTGTAAGGACAAACTGAAGTCCATGAAGCCACTCAGTAACTTAATTTAATTTTCTCAAGTTAGTCTTCAAAATTGATTTAAGGAAAGCAAGAGTGTTTTTTATTCTAGGACAGAAAAAAATCACAAAGAACAGTACATACATCCAGTGTAAGGGGTAGTTACTGAAACACCACTCCCAGAACTGATTACTGATTTTCTCTCACATGTGAGATCAAGTTCTAATGTCTGGCATATATAGATATATAGGTCACATAAGAGAGAGAGAAAGAGAAAGAGAGAAAGAGAGAGAGGGGAGGGCAAGGAGAGGGAAGGAGGGAAGGAGAGAGACAGATAGGAGGGAAATGAAGGGGAAGGGTAGCTAGGAAAGGGGAGGAGAGAGAAGGGGAGATAGATAACACCTATGATATACATTTTGTTTTAATTACACCAAACTCAAAATTGAAAAGATCTGCACATACCATTGATCCACAATGCTTCAGGATTATGAAGCACAAATTCTTTCCTGAAGAGGTCTTCTAAAGACAATCTGGTTTCAGATGAATTTGTGAGTTCATCTAAAATGAAAGTAATCTTAGGTCAGAGATGGCTTTAAAATAAATGAAATATGAGATATAAATCTTGGAGTGTTTTGCTTGAAAATATGTCAACAATATATTGCAATAAAGAGACCATTTTGACTTTTTACTTTATTTTGTGAGCTTATACCCTTTGTTATTAATTGAAACAGGATCTGACACAAGATCCCAAGCTGACTTCCAAGTTGAGTTCCACCTGTCCCAGACTTCTGGATACTTGAATAACAGCCAAGTTCCACTATATCCAGCCTCATAAATGTTTTAAAATAATTTATTTTAAATATTAAAGTTAGTTGATTTGGCACCAATTTAACAGACCAATCCTAAAATACACCATGATATACAATATGGAAGCAGAATAAATCCTGGTATGCACTATCCAAAAGTCATAATCTAACCATATATAGCCAGTAACTCATTATCCAAACTCACTTTGATATAATCTTCTTAAGGGAACTTACAAATTCACTGCAAAATTCAAAAATAAGTGAGTTGACGAACCTGAATGGGTTTGACAAAGAAATTTCCCTAACTCCAAAGGAAGAGCACACAACAAATAGAAGAAATACAAGGTTCCACCAAATAATTACCACAAATGCTCAGTGGATTTCAGACTTAAATGTAAAGCCCAAATGATAAATTGCTAGTGCTTTTATGAAAAGTTCTTTTATTTTGGCATCCTAAGACCTAGAAATGGCAATAAGAACATGGTTTGAGTACCAAAATCAGGCATCAAAAATATCCTTTCAGAAGCAAGGAACTACAGATAGCACTATTTTATTTTCATTGTAAAATAATAGCATTGTTTATTTTCTGTATACTTGTTTCTTTGTGACCTTTTAGCTAGGAACATCACTGTGATTGAAAATAAAATGTCAAAGATATATACTAACCTCATTAGATTTCATTTTCAAAAGTTCAGCACTTCCTACAGCAAGATCTTTGGTTTTGTTGTTGTTGTTGTTTTTCCTAACTGAATATCTAGGGCAGAGAGTCAATAATTTCAAAAGCAAGTCTCTTTGTTGTGTATTTAACCAACCAAGTAACTGCCAAGAAAATATGTTATTTGATTCCATCATTAACATAAGATATTATGATTGTATATGGTTTTACAAAAAAAATCCATTGATGTCCACTTCTGAGTGTCTTACAGATCGAAACTTGAAGTTCTTTAATTTATGCAGAAGATTTCAAACTAACAACTAAAATATTTGTAAGGTGATATCTAAGCCCTGCTCAGACGGTTTGCATTGAGGTACCAAAACAAATAATAGATGTCAGAATAAGAATGTAGGGTGCAAATGCTCAGAGAGAGAGGAAGAGCACTAGCTTGCTATAAGAATCCAAAGAACCTTCACTTTAAAATATAATGTACCCGCAATCTTTGCTAGCAAGAATGCAAAATGATACACTCAATTTGGAAAACAATTGGAAATTTCTTACCAAACTAATTACACTTTTACCATCAGACAAAAGAAAGATACTCCTTGACATTTGCCCAAAAGAGTTAAAACTTACTCATCGAGAAACACACTTGCACCAAAGTTTGTACCAGCTTTATTCCTAATTACAAAAAAACAAAAAAAAAAAAACAGAAAAAAACAGATATCCATCCAAGGATGGATAAATAGATTACAATATATCCAAACAATGGATTGTTTTGTAATTCATTGCCACAAATTGTGCACAAATCTGAATAAGTCAAAGATGAACCTAAATGCATATTAATAATGGGAAAACAAACAACAACAACCAAAACCAACGGTTAAGGACAAGACTTTAAGAGCAATAAAAGTACTCACTATAATACTATAATGTGAAACATGTCATTACATATCTAATTCCATAGAATGTATGACATCAATGTGAACCCTAACGTAAACTATGGACTTGCCTTAATTAACACCATTACCAGAAGAAACAAATGTGTTTTAGATGATGGCTTGTAATTTGACAAATCAAAGAATCTTGTTTCTAGAATTTATTTTCCAGCCAGTGAATTTGGAGGTTAATCAGAGAAACTAATTTTAATATTAAACTATACTTAATCTATAAGATAATGAGATTTTATATAAATTTCACAATGTTATATTATCCTGATCTATGGAAGTATACCATTATTTTATCAAACCCAAGTCTTTCAATTCTTTTTTATTATTATTTATTGTGAAAATACCATACAGAGGAGTTATAATTACATGGGCAAGGTAATGAGTACATTTCTTATCAAGCATTGTTGACTCCTCCTTTGTTTCCCTTTCCCATCCCTTTTCATCTCCCTCCCACCCCACCCCTGGCCAAATATGTAAAGTTCGTTTTTCTACATTACGACTTGTACATCTCATTGTTGCAATGGGTTCACATGTATCTCTATTTAAATGATTTGTTTTTTCCCTTCCCTCAACAAATTATACCAACATCAAATACAGTAAAAGCAGGAGTTATATCATGGGGAGGGACATAAAACGCAACAAAGAAATCATCTTATAAATATGTTAGAAAAAAATCACATGAAAGAAAAAGCATTTGAATACTTATCTTGGGGTTCATTTCACCTACCATCAATTTATCTGACCTTCTCTGCTTTCAATTCTTAATTACATTTGTATAATCTCTGTTTGATATACACTTATTTATTTAATCCTTTAAATTTATATAGGTGAAGTTAGGAAGTAAGAATTTGTTTATTCCAATGAAAGAGATTATGTTTAAATTATTTCACTTTCTTCTCCTTTTTTTTTTTGTGGATTGCTGTGGATCAAATGAGGGATATGAGGCAAGCATTCTACTACTGAGCTTAAAAAAAACAGTCTCATGTTGTTCTTCACATGACCATGAGCCTCTGTGTAGCCTAGGCTAGTCTGAGATTTTAAAATCTACCTGCTCAGGGCTGGGAAGGTGGCTCAGTGGTAGAGTGCTTGCCTTGCATGCCTGAGCCCCTGGGTTCGATTCCTCAGCACCACTTAAGCAAAAAGAAAAAAGCCGGAAGTGGTGCTGTGGCTCAAGTGGTAGAGTGCTAGCCTTGAGATGAAAAGCTGAGGGACAGTGCCTAGGCCCAGAGTTCAAGCCCCATGACTGGACCCCCCCCCCCAAAAAAAATCTACCTGCTCAGACTCCTGAGTGCTGGGATAATAGATGCAGTGATTTTATGCAATTAAACACATGGCCACAACAAGTCAAGAGGTAGAACAGATGTTCTACTCTTTCTTTTTTTTCTTAATATATATATATATACATATATATTATTGTAAAGATATTGTACAGAGGAGTTACACTTACATGAGTAAGTTAATAAGTCCATTTCCTATTGAGCATTGTTACGCCCTCCTTTATTTTTCCCCTACCATCCCTTTACTCCACACCTCTCCAACTCCCTCCCAACCCCCCCCATATCCCCTGCAAAGTTGTAAAGTTCCTTTTCAACATAGTATCATGTTTGTCTCATTGTTCCAATGGGTCAACCTGTATCTTTATTTCAGCATTTTGTTATTTCCCTTCCCCTCCCAAAATTAATATATATATATATATATATATATATTCAAGATGAAGGACACCAGAATCAAATACAGTGACAACAGGGAGGAAGAACAATGGAGGAAGAACATACAAAGAAACAAAAATAATTACATACTACATTATAAGTACATTAAAAATAAACAGCAAAAAAGATACAATATCTTTATGTCCCTATCAAGATCACACTAAAGCTACCAGCACAACTATGTTTATCACAGCATATTATATGGAACCAACCCAGATGCCCCTCAGTAGATGAACGCATCAAGAAAATGTGGTTTATATACACAATGGAATTCTATGCCTTCATCAGAAAGAATGGCATTGTCCCATTTGTTAGGAAATGGAAAGACTCATAAAAAATTATATTAAGTGAAGTAAGCCAGACCCAAAGAAATATAGGTCCCATGGTTTCCCTTATCTGCAATAACTAGTACATGTCTAGGACAAGCAGAAGAGATTGAAAGCTATGTACATATGACCATATAACCTGATGTTCTAGCATTTTCTTAGCAGACCTTCTCCACCAGCATGCCCTGGTAATCAGAGCTCTTTTCTGTAACTCAACTTTTGAAATTTTAATAATGCTACATATTTGGAATCACGTAACACCTTATTCTTTTGCTATTGACCATTTTTACTCAGGAAAGATCTCTCCAGTCATCCAATTTGTTAAGTGTATCAATAATCTATTCCTTTTGATGCCTGAATCACATTTCAGAGATGAGTGAAGCACAGTTTGAATAATCATTACACACTGAGAAGCAGTTGTGCTGTTGTTTTTCCTAGTTTTGAGCAATTATGCATTAAGCTGCAATAAACATTTGTTTCCAACCTTTCATGTTGAATATAAAATTTCCCTTTTTGAGGGAACCCTACTGCATTGTTGGTGGGAGTGTAAACTTGTTCAATCATTTTGGAAAGCAGTATGGAGGTTCCTCAAAAGACTCCACATAGAGCTACACTATGACCCAACAATCCACTTCTGGGCATTTACCCAAATGATCACAAACAACCCAGATGCTCCTCAGTAGATGAATGGATCAAGAAAATGTGATATATATATATATATATATAT
>NW_012267268.1:1167285-1177456 GCF_000151885.1 Dipodomys ordii | reverse complement strand
ATATATATATATATATATATATATATGACAGAATTCTATGCCTCCATCAGAAAGAATGACACCATCACATTTGTTAGGAAATAGAAAGACTTGGAAAAAATTATACTAAGTGAATTACACCAGGCCCAAAGAAACATAGGTCCCATAGTTTTCCTTATTTGCAATAGGTAGTCTACATCTAGGACAAGCAGAAAAGTTCAAAAGCTATGTACATATGACCATATAAGAGGATGTTAAGTGAAATGAACCCCAAGATAGGGACAGAAGAGTTTTTTTTTTCTTTATAGCTGTTGTTTTTAATGTACTATGTGAGTTTTTTTCTTTTGTATGTTCTTCCCTCATTGTATAATCCCTGTTGACACTGTACTTGATTCTGGTGTCCTACATCTTGTATATACATTTTTCTAATGTGGGGAGGGAAAGGGAAATAACAAAATGCTGAAACAAAGATACAGGATGACCCATTGTAACAATGAGACATACAAGACACTATGTTGAAAACCAACTTTACAACTGGGGGGTAGGGGAGGAAGGAGTTGGAGAGATAAGGATGGAAGGAATAGTAGGGAAAAAACAAAAGAGGGGGTAACAATGCTCCATAGGAAATGTACTCATTAACTTACTCATGTAACTATAACCCCTCTGAATAGTATCTTTACAATAAAATAAAACTACCTTTTTGGGTTTAATGTCCAAGCTTGCTTCACTGAATCAAATGATTGTCATGTATTTTATTTTATGTAAACGTTCTGTATGGTAAAACAATTATATCATTCTACTTTTCACAAGCAGTATATAAATGATACAGTTTCTCTATGTCCTTTACAGCACTTATGTCACTTTTGCCTTTAATTTCAGCCTGTAGGCACATAGTGATATCACATTGCAGTTTTCGTAATTTTTACTGTTATTGTAAAGGTGTTATACAATAGGGTTAGAGTTATATAAGTCAGGTAAAGAGCCATTATAATTTTATGTTTCTCTAATAGTCAACAATGATGAATCTGTTTTAATGGGTTCACTTCTGATCTACATATGCTCTGTTCATATTATTCCCATTATTCCTATCTTGATTTTGTTGTTTGCAGACTTTAGTGAGTTTGAAGCATTATCTATTCTAGGAACAAATCCTTTCTCAGATATGTATATTTCAAGCATTTCTTCTTTTATGTAATTTGTCTTTCAACCTCTTAAGGAGACTTTTATAAAGAAAATATATTTAGTATTTGTCATGTCCAGTTTATTACTTTTCCCTTGTATAAATCATGCAGTTGATATCAGGTATAATGCTTCTCATCTTCCTAGATCTTGAAGATTTTCTCTTACATTATTTTTCATAAAGGTCATATGTTTTATACTTTATATGGATTTCTTTGCTCCATTTTCAATCATTTCTTATTTATGTTTGATATGGACTTAAGTTTTAATATGAAGGTACTTATTTGTTTCATATGGATTCATATATTCGACTGAATTCCTCTGCTCAAAAGCATTGTTTTCATTTTAGTGCTATATTTCATTGGCTCAAGTGCCAATAACACTTCTGTCTTTCCCTTCTATTTTTGCATCATCCTTAACAATTAATGATTTACTATTTAATTTGATTACTTTTAACTGTTGTTACTATCATTAAAACTATTTCCAAAAATACTATGTCTGTAAAAATCAGAGTGATCATGCTTAATTATATTTTTAAGCTATTGGATTAATATGCCCCATTATATTAAAATGATTAGGTCTATATTGATGAATCAAATTACATGAGACATTTAATTCAATGTAGTTTTGAACTGATGAGCTAAAATTTTCAGCTCCCCAAAGGTTTCTTTCTTCATTCACTTTAATATGTTAACCATATCTTTTTAAAAATAAAAGTACAACAACTTTATATAAATATATATGCATATATATATTAATGTGTGGTACTGGGGATTGAACTTGGAGCCTTGTGTCTATGAGGTAGACACTCTCCCATCCAAGTCATGCCTCTTGACATTGTGCAATATTTTAAGAATTCTTTCAGCCTTTTAGCTTCAAGAAATCTTCCCCTAACTGAAGTCTAACACTGCATGTATGTTTCCCTGACTCTCTCTAGCATCTTACTCTTTCTACCTCAATTGGTCCAAGATGGCACTGAGAACGATATTGCACAAGTAGAGGAGTGTCAGATCATGTGCTAAAAAGTACAGTTTTGTCTGCCTTTCTCAAGAAAATTGCTTACAATATGCCATCCTGATACTCCAGATTTGTCCTCAACTGGTGGCTTCATACTAAACTATTACTCAGGGCTTCAAGCACATCCTTATTACATCTCAACAGCAAATGTTTCCAATCCTCATTGCAGCCTAATTTATAAGGAATGTGACTTAAGATAAAATCACACCTGGGGAAGCTACCTAAATAAACCTTACTCGTTGGTACATTTCAATAAAATTTTCTCTGTGTATCATCCACAAAACCTTGCTTGGGAATAGAGAATCCTTGAGAACAGTCATTCATCCCAGTCATTCATACTGAACACAGAGGAGGTAGCTTAAAGCGCAAATGGTATTAGATTGCAAATCACTCTAACTTATGTAAAGCTCTTTTCCAATTTGTCCTTAGAAAAAGAATAATGAAATCAATGTCTAATCCCTAATATAAAGAAAATCTCGCTAAAATGTAGTTATCACCTCTCATTTGGTTTAGTATTTTTACCAAGGTATCTTGATGTATACTTCAAGGATACATCACTATCCTTCCTCCTGTTATTTTGTTAGAAATATAAATATTAGGGCCTGTAATTCCAGCTGCTCAAGAGACAGAGCCATGTATATCACAGTTCAAAGTCAACCAGACAGAAATTACTGAGACCTGATCTCTAAACCAAGCTGGGTGTGTGGTGTTTCACACATGCGATCCCAGAAATTAAGGGGGTAGGAGGAATAAATATTCCAGTTTTAAACCAACTTGAGAAAAATAGAGAGAAAATTCTTGGGGGGGGGGAATTAAAGGAAAATGGCCGTGGAATGTAGCTTAAGTGGTAGAGCCCTGAACTCAGTCCCCAGTACAGCAAAAACAAAAGAGCCTCTTAGGATTTAGATCTGGAATGTCTCCCAGAGGTTAAATTGTTGAAAGCTTGGTCCCTAATGCAGTGAAGTTCAGAGTTGCACCTTTAGGAAGTGATTGAATCAAGAGGTCTCTGAATTCACCTATCGACTCTTGCTTGATGGGCCCATAATTTGATTGAGTATTGCGAAGTGGTGGGAATCCAGGATGTGGGAGATTACTGAAGAGAATGAGCCTGTCACGCATGTCTAGAGAAGCATTGATTTGCTTCTTAGCCCATTTCTACCCTCATAACTCCTCCTTTCTGGATCACATGTGGTCCAGAGTTAGAACATCTATGATGTTCTACCTACTCCATCATGCTGTTCTCCCTTATTCTGGTCCAGAAAGAATGGAACAAAGTGGCCTCAGACTATCTACAACCATGAGTGGAAAAAATACTTTCCCTCTTTGTGTTGACATTCTCAATTATTGTGACACTGATGACAAACGGATTTACATAATGCCCTGCTGATGTGTATACAGTCCTGCACTAATGTATATATACAAAGAAGTCTGAAAACCTCATATATAAAAATCCCTCTTGAAAAGGATGTATTTGCTACACATGTAAGATGTTATTCTTTGATTATAAATATCAATACAAAACCTTACACAATACAGAGAATCAGTAATCATAAGTATTTAAAGAGCTGGGTCTTAGTCCTTATTTGGTAAACAGTTACAAAGTATAGGACTTAGTTAAATCATTCAGCTCCAGCAAATTAAATGCAGTAACTGAGCTAAAATTGAATAATTCACTCCATGTCCTTTCTCTGCTTTAGTCTGTCATTTAAGATCATAGGCTGTGATTGGTATTTCTCTGCTTCTTTCCCAAAAATCCATGCTTGCTTTGAAATGTTCTTTTGAAATAAGTTGGCTGCAGAATCTTAGAATAAAAAAAAAACATGTTCTTCAGTACTGAATTTAAGAAAAACTAATTTATGACTTTTAGTTCTTGGTTTCTCATTCCTGAAAATAATTGCATTACTTTTTATCTAGTTTTTCTTGGTAACAGAGGTTCAGAATTATTTCCTTTAATTTAAAACCTATTTGAAGTAATTTCCTGTTAAAACAGTGACATCAAGGGGAATCTAATCAGTTTATTCAAAATTCTCAACAAGAGGAGTAAAGCCAATCCTTTGTATTAAGGCAACCCTCCTACCACTTTCAGTGCAGCCTCGTGACCAAGACCCATTTCCTTGTCCTTTAATTGAGTCCAGATTTATTCTTTATTTCCATTTTCATTTTCTGTAGTTAGTGTCCCAAAATATGAATGACACAAATAATATAAACATCAGATTTGTCAATGAAGAAAATCTCAAGTTGTTTGTCACTTTAGTATTTTGAACCTTAATTCATCCACTAAACAATAAGGAAAATGTCTATCATACCATACCCACCACATACCCCTGGAAAATTACAGTTGTTCCTTTTGTATTTGTTTCTTTTTCCTACCTCCACTCTTTCATTGTTACAATGGTTGTTTCTTAAAAGAGGAAACCTGATGACCCACAAAGCAGCTTGCATATCTAAGATTCTCTCACCTCTCTTACAGTTTACACTGTGTCTTCCTGCTTTCATCAGGGACTCCAAGTGCTCATCAAATAAGGAAAGAACACACTTTCAGGTTCTGAAGGGCCATTATTACATTCTGTCTCAAAATTAGCATCCCTTGAATAAATAAGTCAAGAGCTTTAGGATTTACTCATAGGTTTAATTAGTTAAATTGGTCGATTATTCAAAATGCTAATCATTCTCAAACATCTTCCTGAGACCTTTTCGAATTAGCATCTCCTGAATTTGAGTGAAAAAATCTAAATATGTGAAATGTACTTGAATGCAGACTTTTTCCACTTGGGGAGTTAAGGGAAAATTGCTCTCTCTCTCTCTCTCTCTCTCTCTCTCTCTCTCTCTCTCTCTCACACACACACACACACACACAAACACACAAAAAAGAAAATATAAACAGAGTGATGTCTTTATCCTAAAGTATAATGACCTGGATTTCAGCCTAAAAGCACTGATTTAGTTGTATTTAAATTCTTCCTTCATGCATGCTGTTTGCTTCTAGCTCATTCTCATAAGCAGATTTTTATTTCAGGTACTATTACCATACAGCAGAGGTTTTCAGTGTATGGTTTATACATTTCTATGACATGAGGATCATGTAAGTCAAAACTTCATTCATAGTAATACTCTGATATGATATTCCTTGTTGCTGGGTTAAGTTGTCAAGTAGGGTCCAAAACATAACGGTGGGAAAAACTCCTTATATCTTACCAAGCAACAACTTGACATAAATTATCACTAGCAAAGATCCAATATGGCAGACTAGAACAAGCAGCCCTTTCTGGATTCTCTGAGACTATAGAGTGAAATAGATAGAGCACAGCTTCTCAGTGTGATAGGTGACTGAGGAAACTACTGATGGCCATTATTGAGCACCAATTGAGAGATTTCTGATTATCAGAAGAGAATAGAAGAGTTTTTTCAGTGCAGATCCACAGTAGGTCAAGAGTATGGCAAAGGGGAGGGAAAAGAAAAGAGAAAAAGAAAATGTTAGTAGAAAAACTAGCTTAGATCTGGGCGTTGGTGGCTCATGCCTGTAATCCTAGCCACCCAGGAGGCTAGATCTGAGGATCACAGTTCACAACCAGCCCAGGCACAAAAGTCCATGAGATTGTTATGTCCAATGAAAATCATTCAGAAAACTGGAAGTGGCACTGTGGTTCAAGTGGTAAAGCGCTAGCCCCTGAGCTGAAGAGCTCAGGGATAGTGCATAGGCCCAGAGTTAAAGCCCAGGACTGGCAAAAACAAACAAAAAAAACAGCCAGAACAACAACAACAACAACAAATTAGCTTAGAGTCAATCAAGGAACAGAAAGGTAGCCTGCAATTATCTGATCTGGGAACTGCACAGCGTGTAGGCACTTTTGCATTTTGGTCCAGAATAGCCCTGTTGGAGGGTAGCTGGAGCAAGCTCATCGGAAAATATATGCAATGGAATTTGGGTCCAAGATAACATAGGAAATGGAAGTTTCCCTTTAAGCCTGGCTACTCAGGAGCCTGGTCAGCTAAGAGGGACTTGAGAATAAGCAGGCTCCTGCATGCTAGGATGGAGGTTGATAACCATCAGTACACATGGTGAAGAGGAAAGCTCAGGAGCTGTGGTGCCCACTGCCATCTAGCATACTTGTTTGCCCTTCTTCCCATGTGCACATCATGAGCAAGCATGGGATCCTAACTTGGAATTTAGCTCAGTGCTAGGCAATCTAGGGAGCAGATCAAACTGACATTTCCAGTAAATTTAATCCTAATAAGAACCTTGGTTCTGTGCTAACATACAAACAAGGCTCCTGTCTGAAACTATTCCCATTAACAAACAATAGGGAAAGTAAAGGAAACATATCCCTCATAATTTCCCTTTGCTCTTTCTAAAGGCGAAACAACCCAAGAAGACACATAATGAAGTGAAACTTGCAAAGATAGACTCTCCTCATGTATGTTTTGTACATATATGCAAAATATAGACATATACACATAGATTTTATATTCTTTATATTACTTTTTGTTGTTTCTTTCTCTTCCTATCCTAATACTCTTATTCTTTCATTTTCTCTGGTAGTCTCAATATCTTTATAAAAGAATGGCTTTCTCTTTCCATTTCTTTCCAACTCTCTCCTTCTATGTTGAGTCTTGTTTTTTTAATTTTTATTTTTTATTGTGAAAATACTGTACAGAGGGTTTACAATTACATGGGCAAGATAATGAGTACATTTCTTATCAAGCATTGTAGCCTCCTCCTTTGTTTCCCCTTCCCATCCCTTCCCATCCTCTGTCCATGTTGAGTGTTGTAACATGTTTTTATATCCCAGGTTCCTCTTTTTCTATCTTTTTCTTGCTCATTGTTTTTAAATAATTTGGGCTTACTTTATTTTTCTGTTATCACAGTTCCTATAGGTGTGAGAGCTGTAGGTATTGTAATTTATAATTACTTTTTACTCTATTTCTGTGTCTGGTTTATTCCTATTTGTTTTTGCTTTCTACTCTTGTTTGATTTCCTCTCCTTATGTGGTGCTGGGAATCAATATTTGAATATGTTGCATGGATGTTCTTTGCTGACCTCCATTCTCAGTCCCACTAAGAGCTAGCATATGATACTTCACACACAAGCCAACATCAATTCAACAAAGTTTATAATTCTTTACAACTCACTCCAAAGACATGGATAAAATACTAGATAAAGGATTCAAAACAATTATTTTTAAAAGTATATAGTCTAAGACAGTACATAAAAAAATCAAAAGAGGGCTGGGAAGGTGGCTTAGTTTTTAGAGAGCTTGCCTTACATGCATGAGGACCTGGGTTCGAATCCTCAGCACCACATAAGCAAAAAGAAAAAGCCAGAAGTGGTGCTGTGGCTCAAGTGGTAGAGTGCTAGCCTTGAGCTGAAGAGCTGAGGGACAACGCCCAGGCCCAGAGCTCAGGCCCCACGACTGGACCCCCCCCCAAAAAAAAAGCAAAAGAAAGCAAACAAGAGGGTGGAGGAAAACAATACAGGTTTAAGGAAAACAATGATAATTTCACCAAAGTGATAGAGGTTTTTAAAAAATGCCAAACAGAAATCCTGGAAATGAAAGCTTTAATTTGTCAAATGTAAAATTTAGTAGAAAGCCTATCAATGTGGTAAAGGCAAGGAAATATTTTCAAGATTTAAAGACAAGGGTGGTAGGTTAGAACATTCAGCAAATAATAAGAAGCTATTAACATAATAGCCAATAGTCACTTCTGTGGCAAGAAGGAAAAAAATATGCATTTTTGTTGAAGATGTGAAGGCATAAAGGCATAGAAAACATACTTTGTGAAAGAACAGTATAAAGTTTCTTTACTATTAGGAAGGATATATACAGCCAGGTCCAGGAGGTATTGGGGATCCCTGACATGGTCACAAAAAAAAATAAAAACAACAACAACAACAACAAAATCCTCCCTACACAATATTATACTTAAAGGGCTAAAAGTACAGAACAAAGAAGGAATACTGAAAGTTACCAGGGAGAAGTACCACCTCACTAATAATGGCCAATACATTATAAAGAGTAAATTCTTTACATTAACTCTGAAAGCCAGGAAAGTGTGGAGTGGAAAATTTCAAGCAATGTCCAAAACCATCAGACTATATTACCATATCCATGAAAGCTATTTTTCAGAATAAAAGGAGGAATAAAGATTTTCTGAGATAAGCACAAAGCACAGGAATTAAGTATATTAAACAAGCACTGTGGACAATACCTAAGGAATCCGACAAACAAGAAGAGGAAGATAAATAGAATCTTAAATAGAATAGAATTCAGTAATGAACAAATCACATTATAACATTAGTTAAACACATTAAAATTAGAAAATAAACATTAGAAAAACAACAAAATGACAAGAATTAACCCCTACCTTCCACATATATCCATTAAGTACCTCTTAGTTCTCCAGTTAAAAGACACAAGCTATAATGACCACTATAGTGCTTAGGCTACACAAAATGTTCTAAGCCATGTTGGGCTTGATACCTTATCTGACTGTATTAAATCTTGATATCAATCTGACTGTATTAAATCTTGTATACTCATTTTTTCTAATTTGGGGAGGGGAAAGGAAATAACAAAATGCTGAAATAAGGATACAGGAGGACCCCATTATAACAATGAGATGTACTAGAAACTATGTTGAAAATGAACTTTACAACTTCTGGGGTGGCAGAAGGAGGAGTTGGGGAGGTGGGGAGGAAAGGGATGGTAGAGGAAAAACAAAGGAGGGGTTAACAATGCTCGCTAGGAAATGTTCTCATTACCTTGATCATGTAACAGTAACCCCTCTGTATAGTATCTTTACAATAAAAATATAAAAAGTAAATAAAAAGATCCAAAATAGTGGGTTTGCATATGTAAAAGTAGAATAATGACAACTGTTGGACTTTTTTAGAAAGAGGAAGGAAGGTAGAGGATAATGTTAGAGGCCATGTGATCCTCCAAGCAGACAGATAATCTGCTTGACTGGAAATGGCATAAAACACTCCACTCCACTACATTAATATATGTGTGTATGTTTATATACATATATATATATATATATATATGTATGTATGTATGTATGATGCCGGTCATGGGGCTTGAACTCAGGGCCTAAGTAGTGTCCCTGAGCTCTTCTGCTCAAGGCTAGCACTCTACTGCTTTGAGCCACAGTGCTACTTCCAGTTCTTGTGTGACTAATACAAGATAAGAGTCTCATGGACTTTCTTGCCCCAGCTGGCTGTCTTTGAATCATGATTCTCAGATCTCAGCCTCCTTAGTAGCTATGATTACAGATTTGAGCCACTGGTGTTTGGCTACGCTACTATTTTTTAAATGAAAAACCAAGCAGTCAGATATTTCCTGACTGCAAGATACATACTTTACCAGGAAAAACCACAGGAAGAATGAAAGTGAAAGGATAGGAAACACTATTTGTAGCAAAACGGATGAAGAAGCCAGGAGTACTTACACTTGTACTTGACAATGCTGATGTCAACCCAGAATTAATCAGAACAGACAAAGAAAGTCACTACATTTAGTAAAGAGACAGATCCATTAAGAAGTAATAGTGCTTGAAAGTATATAGGAATAAAATATTGATTCATCTCATACCATCAAATACCACTGGACCCAAAGGGAAAGATAGAGCTCTGCGCAATAGTTGTGAGAGACTTTACTCTCAGCAATAGATAGGTCATTAAGACAAAAGTCCACAAAGAAAGCTTAGATTTTAAATAGACACCAACAAGATAGTCCATCCAGAAGCTACAGGATACTTTTTTTTATTTTAGCAGACTATGAAATTTTGTCCAGACTATGAAATTTTGTCCAGACTATGAAATTTATCTTGGAGCATAGAGCAGGTATAAACAACTAAAAAAGTAATTGGAATAACTTATGTATCTCATCAGATCTTTTTTTAATTTAATTTTTATTTTTATTTTTTGTGAACACACTGTACAGAGGGGTTACAATTACATGGGCAAGATAATGAGTACATTTCTTATCAAGCATTG
>NW_012267268.1:1133098-1166845 GCF_000151885.1 Dipodomys ordii | reverse complement strand
ATTTCCTAACAAATGGGGCAATGTCATTCTTTCTGATGGAGGCATAGAATTCCATTGTGTATATATACCACATTTTCTTGATCCATTCATCTACTGAGGAGCATCTAGGTTGGTTCCATATCAGATCTTAAGGAATTCAAACTAGAAATCAATATTAAGATAAACTACAGAAGACAGAAATATATGAAAGTAAACAATACACTGTTGAATGAGTTATTGAAGAATTTGTGATGGGAAATTAAAAAAATAAAAACAAATGTACATAGAAGCACCATGTATCTGAAATTCAGCAAATATATTCCTAAAGAAGAAGTACGAAGTATCTATATTTAAAAAGCAACTGGGTGCTGTCACGTGCACCTATATTTCCAGCGAAATGGAAAGATAAGATTTATACTATGACATAGTAACTATCAAAAAATGAGACACCATCTCAACAAAAATGATCGACATGGTGGTATACAACTGTAAACAAAGCTAAACCAGAGTGTCTTAACAGAAGGTTAAAGGTCTATGCTGTCCTGACAACTCTGTAAGATCTATAATAACCAAAGCAAAAAGGCCTAGGGCATGATTCAAGGGATAGAGCACCTGTCAAGCAAGCACACATTCTGAGTTCAAAACCATCATAAAGAAGTAAATATATAAAATTGATTAATAGTAAATATTGATTTCAAATAATATAGTGATTTAGAAAAGTTGAGACTTAGGGGGGAAAAACATGAACAAATGCAGAACCAGTAGAAGACAAGAAAGAATGCAGATCTAAACAAAATCTTCCAAACAGAATCTAAAAGAAAAATACTAAGAAGGACATAGCGAAGAACTTTATTTATTTATTTATTGTCAGTCATGGGTCCTGAACTTGTGTCCCTCGACTCTTCACCTCAAGTATACTGCTATACCACTTGAGCCATAGCTCTACTTCTGGCTTTTTCTGCTTATGTGGGGCTGAGGAATCGAATCCAAGGCCTTATGCATGCAAGACAAGCACTCTACCACTGAGCCACCTTCCCAGCCCCAAAGAACTTCTTTTAATAAAGACTGAAATGCTTGACAACCCTTTGGTTAGAGAAAGAGAACAAATTAACTGTCTTAAAGAAGGGCATTGCTGGGTGCTGGTGGCTCACACCTGTAAGCCTAGTAACTCATGAGGCTGAGAACTGAGGATCAATGTTCAAAGCCAGCCTAGATAGGAAAAGTCCATGAAACTCTTATATAAAAACCACTCAGAAAACTGGAAGTACCTCTGTGGCTTAAGTGGTAGAGTGCTATCATTGAGCTAAAGAGCTCAGGGACAGTGCCCAGGCCCAGAGCTCAAGCCCCACAACCGACCAAAGGAAAAAAAAAAGGCATTGTACAATAAATTTTTGAAAGTCAGACTTTTATGCATCATTTAAAAAATTTATATTTCAATAAATATAGAATTTATATAATTTAGAAGAGAGAGGTAACTTTGCAGACAGATATCACCTACCAAAATTTATCCCAAAGTTTCTTTCAAAGACTTTTAGATCTCATAAATCTATTCTGGTAGTAGGATATAGAATATACACATATCAAAATCAGTTTTTTTTACACACCAACAATGAATCCACTGAGAATAAAATAAAAACATATACATTCACAATGGCCTCAAAAAGAATAAATTATCTAAGCATGAAAGAGGATGAAAGATTTCTGCCAAAAATTAATTAATTAATTAATAAGTCTAAAGAAAGAAATGAAATCAATTGGATGTGTTCACTAGAGGGCACCAAGGCCAAGCTATAAGGGGCTATAAGGCCACAAACTCCAACTCCTGGCTTCACACCCATGGTGTGGCCTCTCATAGGCTGATCAAGCTGAGCACAGGGAGCCAAGACCCTCCTGGAAAGACCTCTCTTTGCTAAAGGAGAGGTAGCTGCTTCCAGGCTCATCAGGTGTCTATTTCCATAGCTCTGTACTGACCTCTTGTTCCCACCCCTACAACAGGAATCAAAATGGATGAGCAGTCCCTGGAGACCATGCCCCAGACTCACCAAGCCCAGTTATGGCAAATGGACTTGGCTTTGATGCTGGGACCTGCGCCAGCTCTTGGAGCAACCTGAAGTTGCTAATGGAGGTCACTGAGGACAACCTCAGGTCTGTCAGGAGGAGGGAGCTGCTGCCTCGCTGGACCCAGCGCACCCAGTCCAGGAGCATGTCTAGTACTGGGCATTCCAAAAGGATGTTCAGTACTGGGCCGTCCAGAATGTCTTTGCTGAAGAAGTGCAGGTGCTGGTCACGCTGAGAAAGAAGCAGTCGAGTATCCACCAAGGCCACGACATAGAGTTGAGTGGTGAGGGTGGATGTCCACCTCTAGGGGATACAGGCACCCTGGCAGACCTCTCTGCATGGATCACAGGCACTGAAGAGTCACAGGCTAGCTCCATCCCAGGAGCATGCTCTATCGGTACCCCACTCACAAGTCCAAGCCCTGGGTGTGCTACTCCTGCTAGATTAGTGACGCTTGGATACCTGCAGGTGGGTCCCTTTGTGGCCAGAGGAGGGTGTGAGGAGGACATACACCGAGCTTAGTTTTCAGGGCCTTACCCTCGCTTGTCAGTTGTATTGCACACCTACCCCAAACATACACACCTCAGCTCAGCAGCATTGTGCACAAGGACAGAGCTCTTGCACTGCCATGCAGGTTTTATTTATTAATTTTCTTGTAAAGATACTCTACAGAGGGGTTACAGTTACATGATTAAGGTAATGAGTATATTTCCTATTGAGCATTGTCACCCCCTCCTTTGTTTTTCCCCTACCAGCCCTCCCCACCACCCCACAAGTTGTAAAGTTCGTTTTCAAAATACTGTCTTGTACATCTCATTGTTACAGTGGGTCAGTTTGTTATTTCCTTTCCCTTCCTCAAATTAGAAAAACGTATATACAAGAGGCAGGGCACCAGAATAAAATACAGGGGAAACAGGGGTTATACCATGGGAGAAGAAAATACAAAAGAAAAAAATTATATAGTACATTACAAACAGTGACAAAGAAAAAAACTTCTTGTGTCCCTATCTTGGGATTCATTTCACTCAGCATCATCTTTTGTTTTTAAAGGAGTTGGGGCTTCAATTATTTTTGAGTTACTAAAACATAAACTGAGATGCAATGTGTATTTATTTTTTTGTTTTATTTATTTTCCCACTATCCCTCCCCCCACACACACCCAAAGATGTAAAGTTCATTTCCAGTATGCTGTCCTGTGGGTATCCTTGTTGCAATGGGTCACTCCGTGACCTTCTTTCAGCATTTTGTTATTCTCCTTCCCCTCCCCAGATTAGACAAATGTATACACAAGATGCAGGGTACCAAAATCAAGTACAGTGAAACAGCGGATATGCTATAGGGGAAAGAACATACAAAGGAAACAAACAACAACAACAACAAATTTAAGTCACATGGTACATTTAAAAGAGTAACAATAAAGACAGAAGTCTTGCGTCTATATCACGGGGTTCATTTCACTTAGCATCATCCTACATGATTATTTTTACATGGTTTTTTATCTTTTCAGCTCATCCAATAAGATTATCTTATATGTATTCTAATTATTGCAAATAAGGGAAACCATGGGACCTAAATTTCTTTGGGACTGGGTAACTTCACTTACTATGTTTGTTTGCTTTTTGTTTTCCAAATCCTTCCATTTCCTAACAAATGGGGCGGTGTGGTTCTTTTTGATGCAAGCATAGAATTATATTGTATATAAGTACCACATTTTCTTGATCCATTCATCTATGGAGGGGCATGTGGGATGGGTCCATATATTAGCTATGGTAAATAATGCTGTGATAAACATAGTTGTGCTGGTAGCTTTAGTAAGGCCTTGTTTATGATCATTTGGGTAAATGCCCAGAAATGGGATTGCCAGGTCATTGGAGAGCTCTATGTGTGGTCTTTTGAGGAACCTCAATACTGCTTTCCAAAGTGGTTGAACAAGTTCACACTCCCACCAACAATGCAGTAGGGTTCCCTTTGGACACATCCTTTAGCATCTGTCATTATTAGATTTTTATATTATAGCCATTCTAACGGGGTAAGGTGGAACCTAAATGTTTAGCATCATCTTATATGGTCATCTATACATAGCTTTTGACTTTTTCTGCTTGTCTGGTAAGATTATTCTAGGCATATACTAGTTATTGCAAATAAGGGAAACCATGGGACCTATGTTTCTTTGGATCTGGCTTATTTCACTTAATATAATTTTTTTTCCAAGTCCTTCCATTTCCTAACAAATGGGGCAGTGTCATTCTTTCTGATGGAAGCATAGATATCCTAGAAAGGCCACGGATTGGGAGAAGATCTTCATTAGCCATATAACAAAAAAGAACTCAAAAAATTAAATCCCCCAACAACAAATCCTCAAAGAAACAGCAGCTGATTAGTAAGTGAGCTAAAAACCTAAAGAGAGCCTTTTCTGAAGAAGATATACGAATGGCCAATAACACATGAAGATATGCTCAACTTCTCTAGCCATAAAAGAAATGCAAATCAAAACAACATTGAGATTCTATCTCACCCCAGTTAGAATGGCTATAATCAAGAACTCTAATAACAACAGATGCTGAAGGGGATGTGGCCAAAAGGGAACCCTAATGCATTGTTGTTGGGAACTTAAACTTGTTCAGCCACTCTGGAAAGCAATATGGAGGTTCCTCAAAAGCCATGCAGGTTTTAAGACACTGTTTTCCAGGAAATGCTTGTGTCCATTGCCTTGGTGAATATCAAGAAATTACCAGGATGTCAGAGAGACAAGTACTTATTTCCTTTTTTATTTGCTTGTTTTTGCCCATCCTGGGTCTTGAACTCAAGGCCTGAGTACTGTCCCTGTATCTCTTTGTGCTCAAAGGTACCATTCTACCACTTCAGTCATAACATCACTTCCAACATTTTCTGAGTAGCTTATTGGAGACAAGGGTTTCATTCACTGCCCAGGCTGGATTCAAACCTCCCGGGACACCAGTGCCCAGCTAAATTAGACATTTTTAATTAGAGGAGACATATAAAAATATATGAGATAATATTTTTTCTGGTTATTTTAAGTGTATTTAAATTTTAATTAACATATATTAGTTACCTGGAGGGAAGATTTCTATATTTTCATTCATATATACAATGTATTCTATTAATCTCTTCTCTTCCTAAAACAATTTCAATAGCTTTCATTTTTCTATTTTTATACATACAAATTATTCACCCTCCTTGTTAGCCCATACACCTCCCACTGATACCTACTCCAACAATAGAGCATGTTTAGAAAATAACACATAAGTAATTTTATACCATGAAGAAAAACTGTCTTTAAATTTTACCATTGGTATTTGGGGTTTCAATAAGTATACATCTAAAGTAAAAACTCATACAGAGCCTGGAAGGAATTGGTGGCTCACTCCTATATCCTTGTTATGCAGAAAGTTGAAATCTGAGGGTTGTGGTTCAAAGCCAGCCCATGCAGGAAAGCCCATGAGTCTGTCATCTCTAATTTTTAAGTACCAAAAATCTTTGTGTTGCTGTGGTTCAAAGTAGTAGAATGCTAGCTCAGAGACAGTCCCCAGAGCTCGAGTTCATGAGTGACCAAAAACAAACAAAAAATAAACAAAAACCTCACAAATTTACACTTATATTTTAGATTTCAAACCATTCAGTCACTTCTTCTATCTGTTCATTTGCATTATGCAATCTAAAGAATTATTCACTCCTTAAGAAAAAAAAATCAAGATCAGGATAAGATACAGCTTATCTCTTTACTTTTGTGTGAAACAATCTTTGCACATTTCTTCCCTTTAATGAAAGAATATATCTTTTAGAATGGTTTTTGAAATTTTTGGAAATATATGAAGTTAAAGCTTAGTGTTATTTTATGTCCCCCATGCCTATCAGTCTTAATCTCTAGGATACATGTTAACATTCACACTAGAACCAAAGAAGACTAGGGTATCTTTTAAGCTTCTCTTCCTTCTTGTTGTGTGACATCAACCAATTAATGTTAACTTCTGAAACTAAAGGAGAAATGTAAAATATGAATAAACAATAGGATCTAATGCAAGTTAGTGATGCAAGGATATATAAAGTAGAACAAGTCAACAACAACTACATTTAGCTTTTTTTTTTAAATTGTGAAAATACTGTACAGAGGGGTTACATTTACATGGGCAAAATAATGAGTACATTTCTTATCAAGCATTGTTGCTTACTCCTTTGTTTCCCCTTCCCATCCCTTCCCATCAGCCCCCTCCCCTCCCCTCCTCCCTCGCCTCCCCAACACCCTCAGCCAAAGTTCATTTTTCAACATAATGACTTGTACATCTCATTGTTACAATGGGTCCACCTGTATCCCTATTTAAATGATTTGTTAGTAACAAGTCAGCTTTACATGTTAAAAACAGCTTTTTTGAGTATAGAACAATTAAACACATTGCAACAAACAAATGTTTGTTTCTTACATTTTTTAGGAAAATGTAAGAAAACAATAGTAGGAAATCAACTTTGATTTAAAATAGAAAAGGAACTATTGGGAAAAGACAAAAAAAAACTAAGTACTTTTAATGCATTCATACCAAAGGAAATTATTTCTTATTCAATACCACAGACAAGTCTACTTTAAAAAGCAATAGTAGTTCACTTATTTGGAGAGAAATTGGGACGATCTGTCATTGTTTACTCTTTGGCAGGGTAATGATGCCTGGATAGTGCTACATTCAAATGAGTTCATCTGTGCTGTTCTTGGAAAAACAAGCAGAGAAACACTAGATTACGCCTGTCAATACAACATAATCTTTTCTTTTAATTCAACCAACTAAAATAAACAATTTGTGTGTTGGTTGACATTGTTGTTTACATGTGATTAATGCAAATCTCAAAATCTGTAAAACATTTATTTCCCCTCATAAACGCATAATGGGAGAGTTTAATTGTTGCTTTGACATTTTAAGACACAGGTCAGATGCTTAAATGACACCTTTTAAATTATAGCTGCCAGGAATATGTTTGCAACATAATATAACATGACATTTAAACTAACTATAACCAGGAGCTATAATTTTTGTAGAGCACAGTACTAACAAGAATTAACTGGCTTTGAAATTTGGTATAATAATAACAGATCAGCTGTCCTAAATCCAATACATTTCTTAATTTTATCAAACACTCTCTACTAAGTGATTTCTTTCCCTTTGATCTCTCTTTACAACATTAAAAGCAAATGAATTGTTTTTATGTTATTCCCCAAAGGACCAAATAATTTTGTTTGTTTCTAAAATGATGTCCCAGACATGGAGAAGAAAGAATTCTTCACCTCAAAGCCATCTCTGTAGATATACATCCTGGCAGGGGAAGGAGCTCATGACAGTCCAATATCAAGGTTAATACTCTTTCTATCTACTGTGAATTTTTCACAAGTTGGCTGCCAAATTCATGCAAATCTGTTGACCTTCATGACATTAACTAGAAAATCATTCTCCTTATTTAACTTCTTATCTTATGAAAAGTTAAATGAAATGATTTGCAGTCTTCAGATATTAAATACTCCATTAAATGTTCACTTGTAGTTTTTGTTTCATTTGGTTTGTTTTTATGGAAATTTTTCTGGTTCTTGCCACTTCTTAGTTGCATGATAGGACTCAAATTAATTAAATGCAGCTTCATGGATCTAATCTTTATGTGATAACACAGACTTACTTACCTAACCATGCCTGCATAACTTATTTACAAATGTGCCATCTAAACCAAGTTTAAACTCCTTATCTTGGTGATATTTATTGGAGTAATAGAAGGGCTAGGTGTTTCCCATTAATGTCCCTTTTAACTAAGAGTAAATTGAACTCTTTCTGCTAATGAGGATACTTCTTTTGTATTCTAATAGTTCATACAGACCAGTCTTGGGTGCTCCTGTAGATAGTACTTTATAAAGGAAGAAAAAGCTGCCAAAGGAAGTAAAAACTAGATTTAACAATGAAGACAAAACATCAATGTTGAATCTTTATAATTTTCCCCTTGGTCAGCCATAGGCAAGAAGCCGCTAATGTTGTACTAATCAAAAACAAAGTCTTAAAGTTGACAGGTCACAGTGGCTGGAGAACTCTTACAAGGAAAATCACCAGCTGAAAGGAAATGTAGCTCTTCCTTCTGCTTTTTTTGTTTGGGGGGGGGGTCCGGTCGTGGGGCCTGAACTCTGGGCCTGGGCACTGTCCCTCAGCTCATCAGCTCAAGGCAAGTGCTCTACCACTTGAGCCACAGCGCCACCTCCGGCTGTTTATTCTGCTTATGTGATGCTGAGGAATCGAACCCAGGGCCTCAGGCATGCAAGGCAAGCACTCTACCACTGAGCCACCATCCCAGGCCCATCCTTCTACTTTGTATACCTGCCCCCCCCCACCACATGTGACCTCCAAGGCCCAGCTATATAAGGTAAAGTACCCAAGCTTATAGAGGCTTTAGCGGAAGAGGGAAAATGCATTACAGATGGTGAAATTATTCAGGAAGCTATTAGACCATTAGGTCAAAGGGCTGACTGTAGGAAAACTTTTCCAATAGGGGATAAGATAAGTCATTCATAAAACTTCTATAACTGTATATCTTAAACAAATCACACAACCATTTTGAAATCAAGCCTGTTGTTAGTTTTCTGATACTGGCAACAATGCTTAATAAGAAATGTACTCATTACCTTGCTCATGTAACTGTAACCTCTCTGTATAGTATTTTCACAATAAAAAACTTATTAAAAAGAAATAAATAAATAAGTAAATAAATAAATACTAAGTTAATGAATCGTAAAAAGAAAAAAAAAAGGTTGTTTTAGCTTAAAATTTAGAAGTTTCCAGTCTATAGTCAGGTGGACCCAATGTTTACAGGCTTGTAACAGTACACTATGGGAAGAGTGTGGGAGTCTAGTAACAGAACCACCTAATGGCCCATGGCTAGGACATATAAGAGGAAAAGGCCATGATCTCAAAAGTCCCTTTATTGTGCCCTAAAATCTCCCACTAGTCCTTGAGTCTTAAAAGTTCTGCCACTTACCTGAGGGGCCAAACTCGGGGCTAAGCCTTTGAGAGACATTCCAGATCCAAACTGTATATTCAATTATTTTGTTAAGGACGCTGACTCAAAGAAAAATTAAAGTCATTGTGCTGCTTCATCAAATCTTTTCTACTTTGAAAAATCATCTATGTATATATATGTATGTATATTGTATGCATAATATACATGCATTTATACACACATTTACATATAAATAGATACATATGTATGTATATATGTATGTGGGTGTTTGTGTGTGTATTGGCTTTGAGGGGAAGATTAAAAACATGCAAAACATCATCTAGGCTGAAAAATTATTTAGAAACTGTTTTACTCAAAATAGCCTCACAGCGTGTAGGTAACTGCTAAGAAATGCAAGCATTAAGCATAGAAACACATGTTCATTGTAATTTTGGTTTGATTGCAAATTTTATTACCTGAGTAATTTGACACAGGTGCCTTACTTTCCGTGAGTGTAAGCATCTTCTTTGCGTTCGAAGTCTTGATTATTTTTGAAGAGTCAGTTAACTATTAAAGCATTTTATTTAAAAAGCAACTAATTTCTGAAAGAAATAAATGGTCTACTCCATAGTTAGTAAAGGGCAAGTTAACTTAGATGCATTGATTAACCCTACCTTTATTTTTTTGGTTGTTGAGTTTAAGGAAGGGTGCTCACTTCTACTTTTAGAAAAGAATGACTGTGGGACTGGGAAGGTGGCTCAGTGGTAGAGTGCTTGCCTTGCATGCCTGAGGCCCTGCATTCGATTCCTCAGCACCACGTAAGCAAAAAGAAAAAAGCCAGAAGTGGCACTGTGGCTCAAGTGGTAGAGCACTAGCCTTGAGCTGAAGAGCTGAGGGACAGCGCCCAGGCCCAGAGTTCAGACTCCACGACCGGACCCCCCCCCCCCCAACAAAAAAGCAGAAGGAAGAGCTACATTTCCTTTCAGCTGGTGATTTTCCTTGTAAGTATAATTTGGCATAGCTGTGGAACCACAAGTTTCAGGGTTGGAAAAGAAAGTCTGGTGTAATTAATGTACTAGGTCAAATTACAAGCCTACATAACCACACACACACACACACACACACTTAATTGAATGTGTGTAGTAATGATCTTGATACCCACTCATGTCCTCAACACCAAAAGTTGAATATACTGAGATTTTTCTCTTCTTCAAGGCTGATATAAAAACAGATAAATTCTGAGTTCTTTTAGTCTATAACTCAACTCTTGAACTCCCATTTGTTGATTGTCTGGTCTTCTATGTGATTTAGATATGTTTGGTATAGGCCCAAAATTATGGCCATATAACTAGTGTAGCATTATCACTGGGTCACAACTCAAGCAAATTCCTAATCATTGTTATTACACCTCCTCATCTCATCAATTTACATAATGTTCCAGGCCTCTGGTAGTACAGAATTTATAAACAAACAGATGGTGAGGAAGACAGGTTCCTGTAGCAATATTTTTTTCAATATTGCCTAATGATTTCATTTTATATTTCATCATATCTACCAAAGATAATAGTGTAATCCAGAGACATTTTGATACATGAAATCTGCATAGTAAACTATTAATCCACTATTCCCATTTATATAATTAATATCTTAGAGAATTAATTCTTTGGATTGGTGGTATATGGGTTTTCCAGATTTGTGTGCATAATTTGGAAGGAAAAGGCTATAAGTGAAAGATACAAACAGCAGAAGTACAAGCCAATAACCATACCACACCACACAGGATTTGGTAAGATCTGCCCATTTATCTTTTGAGTAAATGAATAAATAAACAAATGAGCAATCATATCACTACAAGGATACCTACAGATTAAGTATATTTTTCCTCCATTTTAATCATAGTTTCACATTGATGTCAAAGGAGATCTACATATTTAAGAAATGTACATATTTCTGGAAAATATCTTTCATATAACAATGGTTGGCATGGTTTCAGGTGGTCTTTATGTACTGAGTAGTTAACAACAATAGAAAGAGCAATATCATTAAATAATATTATCTCATTTCACCCTCATAAAGCATAAATACCAATACAACAGATGAGTTATTTGAAAAGCAAGGTTAAATACTTTCACAAAATTAGTAAAGAGCCAAACCTCAAAAAAATAGTGTGATTTTACTGCAAACCTGTTTTCCAAAAATAACAGTATTACAAAAAGTATTACTATATTATAATTTTATACTGCTGGAAATTGGAAATTCTCAGTAGTTCTAATTATAGGATATATTTTTTCACATTTTTTAAAATTTTTATTTCTCATTACTAGAGCTGAATCCAGGGATCTCATGGTTGCTCACAGATGATAATTTGCTACTTGAGACATGCTTTAGTCTGGCTTTTGGAAAGTTAATTTGATATGGAGTCATATAAATATCTTGTCCAAGCTGGCTTTAAACTGTGGTCCTCAAGATCTCAGTCTCTTAAGTTACAAAGTATAGAAGCATTCACCACCAGCTTCTGGCCATGCCAAACACTTAAGGATCCCAACATATTACCAAGTGAGTAAGAAGAAAATATGAAAAAGTTAATTTCCGGAGCAAGGATACTAGAATAAGGTTTAAAGAAAGGAGCTAAAAAATACACAGACATTATGCCACCAGTTTTTCATCTGGTTAATAGCCAACAACTCAAAGCAACAACACCAAGTCATTCATTTTTTATAATTATGCAAAAATTCATATTTAAGCCAAGTGCCATCTGAACATAAGCTCATCTTCCTGTAACAAAGCTTCTTGGCATTCTGCAGTAACTTATTAGAGGCATCCTGCTGCTCAATTATATTATTCCACAGATGGAAAAATGAGTCAGTTAGGAGAAATTTCCTGAAAAGATTGCAGAATAAACCAGCTCTCTGTTTCTTCAATTACCTCTCTGTCCTCTACTCGATTCCTCCATTCCTTAATTTCATCCTCAGGCTCTTCATACATTAAATAAAAAACCTACAAGCTGTATTTTTGGTAGTTTGTATATTTTGAAGCCAATATTTTTATTGATCAAATATTTTCAAGAATTAACAAAAGTCATGAGTAAATAAGTGACATCTGCCATTTGTATAATTAGTCCCTATAATTATTTGAGTAAATGACTCTGAAAACAAACTCTGATTAATGACATTTTGCTCATGGTGAAATAAGTCTAACTTGCTTGTAGGGCTTAAGGAATAAGACTGAAACTGTACCTAAAGAAATTAATAAATAATAAACATTTAATACCAGGCTCCAGCTTTAGAATGTCAGTTGATTTTGGAGTAGCACAATCCTATTCCCAACTTAACTGATGATTTTCATAACACTGAGGGATGTATAGATAGCCAGACTTTGAGGAAGACAGCTGGGAGCACTGTAGCAGCATCCCATATTTATCTACTCTGCAAGATAGGCTTTGGTTTTGGAATTTAAACCATGAATCCTTTTTCTCTGCCTTTGTTATTCATCCCTACCAAGGATACTGCAAGTCCTGAGTATAGAAATAGTACTCATGGGAGAACTAAGTCTAGCAATAATTTCTATATTAATGTTAAGCTCTTTAAAGAATGAAGTTCAAGGATTATTGCAAGGGCAAGCTGAAGGAATTCTTTAACCACAGGAAAAAGATTCACAATGTCGAATCTTCAGCAAAGAAGAAAGAAAAGTCGACAGAAGAAAGAGGAGTCTAGCTGGAGAACTTGAGATCACTATCCTTTCTTCTGGCTATTATTTTCATTTGGGCCCGCTCTAATTTTTTTTACATCCATATCAGGCCACTTTTAGACTCCATCCGTGGTCTTCAACCCACAATAGAACACACATGTCTCATGAACATATAAAACTGACAAACAATAAATAAATGTAGCAATAACAACCAACTATCCAGTTGGCATGCTCACTTTATTTACTTTACCCTTTCAGCGTCTCCCTAAAATGTGTGTATAATATCTCAATTATGAAATCACTGTGTCATTTGCAAAATTTCTGATTATGCTTTATAAAAAGTCCAACCAATGCTAATGTGTCCTAAAATACCACACACTGCTACCCTCTTAAGGCATTTGAATGTGAAATGATCATCCACAATACCATGAGAAGAGAAGAATTAAAGAGAGATTACCTGGGGTTAAGAGGATGACTGACATTGTGATGAGCGAGCACACAACTAAAATCACCAGCAGGGCAATTGCAATTCCCTTCCAGTTTCTCTGTGGAGGGCTGTTACTTCCCAGTTCCTACCAAGACAGAAAAAGAGGTTTCATAATTACACATGCTCCAGGAGAAAAATATTCATAAAAGAATGATTCAGTGCATAGCACAATCACAGTTTGAAAGCTGATTAGAATCCATTTCCTCTTCAGTAATTCATTTAATTACCCAAAAATGCATACATTGTAAATGGCTATCTTTCATTGAGTCGGGGGAGGAATTTGATTTCTCTACAAGATAAACTAGCAGAGATTTTTTGGCCTGCTGTCTAAATTGTAGATGGTGTTCAAATGCATTGGCTATCAACACCAGGACAAGAGCCAAAATATTTTGCAGAATAATTATGGACATAAAATGTGTCCATGTATACTTATATGTGCTACAGTATATACTATGTCAACATTTAAGTGTGAACATATTTGAAATGATACTTTTCTAACTGAATGAGGGGAAAGAAGAGAATTTGAAAAGTCATTCAAAACATCCCTTACCACAGAGCAGTGAGAACTGGTTGGCCTAGAAGGTTCATTTAAAACTGTTTTACCCTCATTCATAACCCCTCAATGCAGGTAGTAACTAAATTAAATGAGTATTTATATAGCAATGATTAATGACATTGTCTTGTGGGTTAACCTGCATGATATTAGCACAAACATAGGACGACAGAGAAGAATAAACATGAGTATCTTTCACTATTCTCAAAATAAAGCTACTCGTTTGTTTTATTCAGATGATCTGTATTAAGTTCTTTTGATTGGAAATGTTAAAGCTAAACTCACTAAAGCAAAGCACAAACCACATAGACTGAAAATGAATGTCAGCTTTACTATGCAATGAAGTTTATAAAACATGGAGCCTGTCATTTCTTCCTTAAGTCTACACTTCAATCTTAGTTGATTTACTCCAAGTACAGTCTTCTTTCATCAGCAACAGCTAATTGATTTGGAGGAAAATAAAGCAAAACATGAGTGTATCCAGTTCATTACTGGAGCATAAATCACTCACAACAGAGATAGAGAAGCTTTGAATTAAACAAATATGGAATAAAAATACTTTATAGCTTGTAAATGGGTTTCTGTGACTCACAGATTAAAGCACTGATGCCAATTTTCATACCGCAATTTTGGCACAGAATTTAGCTTTCAACATAGTAAACTTAAAGAACTACACTCTCAATAAACAAAAGACTTTCAAGTAGAGGCAGTGTTTTGCAGTTTGCTTTTCTCCTTGAATCAACAACACTGTCATTCTGATTAAACATATACAGCAGGGATCAGTTCCAGCGGTTACTTGTTGCTTTGTTTGGTTTATAAATGATTCTCCATACCTATCTTCAAATGATGCAAATTTTCCAATACCTCTATTATCCTACAGGTTTTCATTTTCTACAAAACTCAAGTATGTGGCTCCCACAAATCATTAGCTTTAGAGAGATGAGACTTCAAGACAAACAATAATTTTGTGACTACAGACCTTTGTCTGGAGCACAAAATTCCTGCATGTTGGTAGGTGTGTGCTGTGTTGACCTGTGATTCTCACTAATAATGCCCTATAGAAAGACTTCTAGGAGCCAGTGACAGATGCAGGCAGATCACTGAAGTAAATCACAGATTCTGCTGGCTCTGAAAGTTACAAACACTCATTGACAGAACCAAGAGAGAATGAAAACAATAGCAATACAAGCAGAAACCAACAGTTAACACTTTCATATTCATCAACACTAAAGTATGCTAGTCTCAGAATGCAAGGAAAAGGTGTGTGGGGGAAACAGATTTAGCAGCTCTACCTCCCTTTCACCCCAATGAAAGGATCAATGGCAGAGTCACATTGATGGTTTGTGACCTGATAAACTGTCAAAATCAAGACAAACTGGAATGACTCCTGGTTGTGATGTTCAGTTTTTGAATATTATAGAACCATGTAATATTCTCATAGAGACATTGTCCAACAGAGTATTAATAACTTTGATATTTTACTATATATCTGATGTTGTACTAAGTACTTTATATTCATGACCTCATACAATCTTCATAGTTATCAAGTGACATTACTATTTTTCTGACATTTGGAGTAAAAAAATCAATAAAAATCAATTAATTACCATTAATAAATGAGAAATTGGAAAGTCTGGCTTACCATTCCCCATCACTGTAATGTGCCACTTTTAAAAATAATTATTTTCAGAATGAGTACATTAACAACTAAATCAATAAATCATCTGTATGCCTGCACAATATAATGGTTAAATAACATTTTTTGAGGAAAAACTCACAGGGATACTCTGAATTCTGTGATGCTTGAAAATAAATTCATATTTTTACAGTTACAGCACCTAGGGAACTGTATCTTTTAAAATGATGAACTCTTATTTGAGTTAGAAATATGTGTCTATCCATAAAGTGAAATGTATAGGAATGTCTTATTCTTGAAAATTCACTCAGCAAACATCTAGGCATTTCCAAATCTCAGTTTAATATTTGATGACTGCATGATCTCTTACTCTAATTTTCCATTCCCTTGTCATACTCTTTACATTCCATATTTTTCTACTATCTCTCTAATTTTGGTGACACTTGGCTTTAAAATTGGGTTTCATACTTACTGTCCTAACACTTGATTGATATTCCAGCATTGTTTTGCTGAAATTCTGAGATGAAAGCTAAAGAACTTTTCTGCCCAGGCTGGATAGAACTGTGATCTTCCAGACCACAACCTCCTAAATACTGAAGGTCACAACATAAGCATGCAACACCAACTTAAAATATTCCTGCAATATGTTTCACTATGTCAGCATATTCTCTAAAGTCTTTTCATGTCCATACTCTATGGAAAATTCAAGTACAAATGCATTATTACAAATAATTGTCCATATATCTAGCCTATGTCATCATGATGTCCTTGGGAGGACAAACTTGACCTTGGTAATCATTTCCCACACTTGATTTAATTTCCAGTCATATCTCCAATCCACTTCTAATTCTGCCCCATTCAAGCTCTTTGGTTATAAATGACTTTTTGTTGGTTGATCAGGGATAAAGGCCTGTCCAGATTTCTGTTTGAAAAGATGCCCACAGAGTTGTTTTTTTTTTAGGCTGAGACTCACTTAAGTACATAAGCAGTCTCAATGTTTACTGAAAAAAATTCAATAAAAACCCTCAATGTTTGTTAAATGGGGTAACATATTCTATCCATTCATTTCCTGCTAAATAGCTTGCAAATTTAAATTACCTTTATTTGAATGATTTCATTGTATTTATGATATGTACATTTTTATCAGTCAATAATTTCAAATCTGGATTGGTGAGAAACTGATTATTATAATTATATTGAATAATTTAAAAATTCTTGAGCAACATATGCAGGTCTGATTTGAGAAACTTTGAGACAGAAGAATTCAATAGTTAGTAGAATCCCTATAAATCATACCATGTATCACTTAACAAAATTTACTGGACTATCTAAATCAAATGCAGGAAGGTATATAAATTAAAATACAATTTGCCTCAATGAGTATAAAAGTTATTGAGGGATTTGTTAACCTTATAAATAAGGTTAAATACAAATAAAACAGAAAAATCACAAAACTTGCAATGGGATATGAAGTAGAAACTATTAATTTCCTCATATTGATATAAAATATTTACTTAACACAGTCAATATTTCCTTTCAAAAGGTAATATTGAGTTTATAGAACTATCCAAAATCTGGTTGAAAAATTCAAAGGAATTCTTTTCCATGTGGTATATTAAACAATTATATATACGCATATATGTATATATATAATATATACATGTGTGTATGTGTGCGTGTGTGTGTTATGTATATACATTTTTTTCTGATTTTCCTCTGTGGATAGATATGTGGCTCAGGCCTGTAGTCCAAGCTACACAGCAGAGAGGGAAATAATATTTTTAGTCCTACACAAGGAAAAAGTCATTTTAGCTAAATCTACAAACTGCCTTTATTTTTTTTCTTTCACCAATATGTTAATATGAGAATGTATCAGAAGATATCCCTAAGAAAGGGAAACAATTGTTCTCTAAGCAGTGTGCAAGTTAAGGGTACTACTGTGACCTTCAGACAGTCTGTTTTTTTTTTTCTAGAAAATGCTTTTTGTATATGTCATCACACTAGTTATTTTATCGTACCAAATATTTCCTAAAATTGAGATTCATAACATTCAGAATTCCCTGCTTTTCTAGTTTCTTTGATGTACAGGCTACATATTAAACAGATGACATAATCTGATCCCAAGTTTCACGTGTTAAAAAAATGGATTCTTGCCGGACACCAGTGGCTGAAGCTTGTAATCATAGCTACTCAGGAGGCTGAGATCTGAGGATCGCGGTTCATAGCCAGCATGGGCAAAAAAGTCCATGAGATTCTTATCTCCAATAAACCACCAGAAAACTGAACACGGTGCTGTGGCTCAAGTGGTAGAGCGTTAGCCTTGAGCTTAAGAGTGCAGGGACAGTGCCCAAGCTCCATGATCCCCCCCCAAACAACAACAACAACAACAACAAAAGCACTTGGATGCTTAGGCTTCCTTGGTTGCGTCTGTCCAAGAAGTTCCTCACTCCGGTGCAATCTATGAACCAACGCCATCTGAAAGGTTGTTTCATGTACAAAGAATAACATTTGGCCTTATCTCAGACATTCTGAATTTCCAGGGCCAAAGAAGCCCAAAGATGACTTCTTTTAGCAAACTCTGGAGGTGGTTTTGTTCTGTGCTGAGGCTTGAGAAGCTTCTTAAAAGCATTGATGCTCTAAGTACTGTCGTGTCACCTGTGAGGTACAGATGAAAACGGTACCATCCTACTCCAGACCTCCTGAGTTCAGGAAAAGAGATGAGAAATCTTCATTTCAACAGTCTCTCCACATGATCCCAGTGCACATGCAAGTTTTGGAACTCTATCAGAGAAAATAAGTCGTGGAACTTCTAAAATTACTTATCTCAGAGGAATTTGGTGGGTGGGTGTGGGTTTTTTTTTTAAGTCAAAATAACTGAATTTTATTCTCCATTGCTCTATGGGCTAGTTCTGGTAGGCACACAATTGAGTTAATCTGTACAAATGTAATTGCAAGTTAACTACTCATGATGAGACATGATCAGGTTTATTAGTCTTCTCTTGTACTTGCTATTTTCTTCTGTACATGCTTCCAACTGAATCAAGTTTCTTCTGACCAGGGTATTCCCACACTTCCTTGCCTCCCTCTCCACACCCAGCAAAGCACCTAGAGTCTTCTCTCAAGCACCATCAGAGCTTCATGTTTTCAGGAATAAGAATGGGGATGCATCTCAACAAGATGAAGATGGAGGGAAGAGATAATTAACTCATCTGAAACTGAGAGAGGAAAGATATCTCCTCGGTGATGTTGCCAGTTTCTATCAGTTCCTATATATGTGTGTTAAAGAGCAATAAAAGAATGTCACAAATTGAATAAATCGTCCTGCATTTGTGAGATTGCTTGTCCAGCATGAGTTGCTAACAGAGTAGAAAATTCTTAAGAAGTTTTATTTTAGAAAATGTAGACTCTAAATATAACCTGCTACATCTGCTCAAATTTGTAGAATTCAACAAACTAGCCTTATTGTGTCTTTAATGCTTAGTAGAATTTTGGGTAAAAAATATATATATTTGCTAAATACATAAACAAATTCACAACTAGTTTTTGCTATTTTCTTAATAATGATAATTTTGTTTATTATTATTATCTTTATTGTTCTGTGTTCTGAACTTAGCACCTTGAACTTACTAGACAGGCACTGTTAAAATTTAGACCATATCTCCAGCTTTTATCTTTTTTGACACTGGTTATTTTGAAGACAGGATCTTTCTCCAAACATGAAAAAGCATGGATTGTTTTTCTCCTATTTGTGTTTCTTTTTGTCAGTGGGATGAAAGCATATATGACCATGACCAGCAACTGAAGAGGAGGAGTTTCCAGAACTTCTGATTCAGGATAGCTTCAAAGTGTAATTCCATGATCTATATCGGAAACCACTAGGATTAGATGTTTGGGCTACTGCTCTTGGAGATTTCTTTTTCTCTCCATTGACAGTCCTTTCAGAATTTCAACTTTACTTTTAAAATAATTTTAAAAAATAATTCTATATCAGAGTGTGACAGAAAAATCATGCGTCTAATGTGCAATGTTCATTGTAGAGTATAAACCTACCAGCCTCGTCTGTATACCCATTCATTAATAATTACTTGTATAAATTAAGATAAAATAAAGCTTTCATCTTTCTGGCATCAAACAGGAATAGCAGCATGTGGCCAAATTATGCTTTGGGGCATTGTCTGATGTAGCCAGCATGGTACAAAATCCACTCCCCACTTCTCTACCTCCTAGAAATATCACCGCCTCATGTTGCTCACATATAAAGTAAAGGTGATACTTTAATGTGATTTTTTTTAACTTTTCAGGAAATAATGAATGTGCAAATGGGCTGCAACTGTTAAGTATATAGCAATTTGAACTGTGTGGTAATCTTGAAGAAAATTGAAGAATTAAAGATATAAAAAAAAATGTCCACAAGAATTAACTCTCATTGTCAGGAAAAGATTGTATCCAGATCTTAGGACCTGGATACTGTCCCTTAGTCTTTTTGTTTAAGTGCTCTAACATTTGAGCTACAGTTCCACTATCTACTTTTAGCTAGTGAATCAGAGATAAGTGCCTTACAGTAAGTGTCTTCCTGGCCTGGATGGCTTTGAATCTTAGATCCTTAGATCTCCGCCTACTAAATAGCTAGGATTATAGGTTTGAACCACAAGCACTCAGTGTGCATGCTTGCTTGCTTCCTTCCTTTCTTTCTTTCTTTCCTTCTTTCCTTCCTTCCTGTTTGAACCACAAGCACTCAGTGTGTATGCTTGCTTGCTTGCTTCCTTCCTTCCTTCCTTTCCTTCTTGTTTTTTTTTTTTTTTTTTGGTTGGTCTTGAGGCTTGAACTCTGGGCCTGGGTGCTGTCTCTTAGCTCTTCAGCTCAAGGCCAGCGCTCTACCACTTGAGCTACAGCGCCACTTTCAGTTTTCTGGTGGTTTATTAGAGATAGGACTCTCACAGTCTTTCTTGCCTGGGCTTGCTTTGAACCACGATCCTCAGATCTCAGTCTCCTGAGTAGCTAGGGTTACAGGTGTGAGCCACAGGCACCTGGCTTGCTTCTTTCTTTTCTTTCTTTCTTTCTTTCTCTTTCTTTCTTCCTTCCTTCCTCCCTCCCTCCGTCCCTCCCTCCCTCCCTCCCTCCCCACTCTTTCTTTCCTTCCTTCCTTCTTTCTCTCTCTTTCTTTCTTTCCTCTCTCTCACTCTTTCTGTGTTTTGTTGAGATGTCTTTAAATTCTTAATGAACATACACATTTTTGAAGTCTAAATAGGGAATTCATTTGTTGTTTAGGAAAATATTTATTAAACTGATAGGGGAAAGAAGAAACAGGAAGGCAGAAAAAAAGAATAAAAAGAAGTTGGATGAGTCTTCAAAGAAATGCAAATATTTTCATCAATAGTAATGTCCATCAAACAACAGAAGAACAAAGTAGAAAATAAAATATTTTGAAATACTCAGCAATGTCATATAATATTTTAAATGAAAATAAGTCTGGAGAAGAGAGCCCCTTGAGAGTATTAGATTTTGTTTGCTAAGATCAAATCTCTTCTGATCTTTAGCCAGTTAAAAATCAGATCTGAAAAAAAGGGTTAGATATGAAAGGCAGACAAATGTCACCCAGACTGAGAAAACTCATTTCCCATTATTTTCCTCTTCAAGGTGTATGTAATGTGGTTCCTTCTTCTGCTAGTTAAAGGTTGGCATTGCCCAGGTGTCAAATTAAGATTCCAAACAAAGGTTAAGCAAAATACGATGGCTTTGATGGAATAAGATGCACTGTGGCTTCTAGCTAAGTTCAAGGTCAGCATTATTAATTTGCTCTTCATAACACAATTGACCTTTAGATGCTGCTGAGCAACTGTAGGAGGTTTTGGCAATTCACCAGCTCTCCCTATCCTACTAACTGTGCTTCTTCTTATCATCACTGTTTCTAAGCCAGAAACTATCCCAGTGGAAGCTGGAGTGCCCTCTCAAGCTTCAGTGCAGAGGCCAGGGCAAAGTTGCTGGATGGGAATGATACAAGTTCATAAAACAGCAGCCAATCAGAGAATTGTGGTCTATTAAACTTTCAGATGGCAGGAGAAGCTGATAAACCAAAATCTGTCTGAAAGCCAAATGAGAGGAGGAGGCTATCAAAGAATGAAATAAGAAGCACTAAATAATGAGGAATACAAATGTGAATGTAATTGTTTGGTGTCACAACCTTACAGAAAACAGGAAGGAGACCCACCAATAAGAAAGACATGGAATTCTCACTGTTTAACCCAAGGTCAAGCACAATGGTGAAGATGGGCTGAAGTGTTCACTTCTCAAGGCATGTATATGCCATGAGCAGTCTTTTTCTGCCAGATTTCTCTTCTAAGTAACTTTCCTATCACCTTTACAATGTTCACATCTTTTCTGAATGCTTCTCTTGCCAGATACAAAGACTGAAGTTATTAATCTGCCCTAAGCTTTCTGGTAACATACTTGGTGCATTGGTCAGGAAGGTAAAGATTACTTTTGTCCTTTGCTACCTTGGACTACTCAAATGGTTACAGTCAGACTTCTCTTTCAGTAAAAAAAATGCTTGGCTCTCAGGAGTCAAACCATATGGACATAGAGATAGATCTTTTATATAAGTCAACATTTTATTTATCTCTACATTCATTTACTGAGCATCTATGACTTACTAATTCTGAAAAACTGAATATTAAACATTTGATCCTTTCTAAAATTTTCAGGTCTTCTCTTAAAGGGGAAGAACTTGTATCTTTTTGCTTTTTTTTTAGTTTTAAGGTGACACACAACATGTGTATAGAAGAACATTTTAATACTTGTTTATAGAGAGAAATTTAATATCATAATGAGGCAGCTACAGCTAAGATATTAATTTTATAATGTTTTCTTCAAAAGGAAAAAAGTACAAGTTAATGAAATGGAGCAGAACAAAAACTAAATGTGCTTTTGATTATTGTTATTGCTTTTGATATTAAAAAGTGTTAATAAACATGACTTGCATATTTCAAAATAAAAGAAATAAGGAATTATCTGTCTGCTGTAGTAATCACCATTCTATGCTTCTTTTAATTATAAATTTAAGAATCTCCATGCATTTAACATTCTCTGATACTCTGATTATTAGTTCAATCTAATATACATATACATAGACAATGCAATTAAGGAAAAATAAGTTAACAGAGTTTGGGTCTTTATTGACATCTGTAGTAAAGTAGTATTCTGTCGATTTCCAGACACTCTATGGACTAGGAATAATTAATCAAGTCCAAGGTAAGTTGTACTTTATCTGTGTGCATCACACATAATTTCTGCTCTGCGTAAAGCTGAAATTCCTGTGTGGAGGAATTACTCCTTCAAAGGCAGCCACTGTGTCTATTCATATGCAGAAGAGAGATTTCTTTTTGCCTGGTATCTTGAATAGAGAAGCCAGTATCTGCAGCAGTCCCTAGAATGTCCAATTTAAAAGTAGAATATACTGTGGCTCCATATATTTTCAAAGGTGGATTGCCTGAAAGTTCACTTTGCCTGAATTATTCCATTATAGGTAATTTAAGCAAAATTTTGCGTAGTACTCTGTGTGTGTGTGTGTGTGTGTGTGTGTGTGTGTGTGTGTGTTTTCATTCACCATACTAAAGGAACAAAATCTTTTCCAACTAATGTCTTCATGGGGCACTGGGTAAAAGGGAGGGTGACTACCCAACTCCCAAGAAAAGCTAACCAAATTAATGTCTCTTCCCCTGTAAATTCCTCAGTGCTTGTCCAGGATGGAGAAATGCTGATTTATTTTGTGCTGATGCTGATTAGCAAAACAGAATAATTTTTGACAAGGTTGTGACACTGCATACAGTATTTGATTCAATCCAATTGTAGGTTCCTTTATTAAAACAACAGAAGCGTAGGTAAGTCCTGGTGGCTCACACCTGTAATCCTAGCTACTCAGGAGAGTAAGGTCTGAAGATCATGGTTCAAAGCCAGTATGGAAAGCATAGAGTCCCTGAGGCTCTGATCTCCAATTAGTCACCAAAATGACTGATGTGTAGCTGTGGCTAAAAGTAGTGCTAGAGCCTTAGCGTTGAGCAAAAGAGCACATGAACAGTGCCCAGATCAAGAATTTATGCCCCAAGATACCCCCACACATATAAATATCACCTAAGATTAAAAGTTTCAGATTAACAGCAGATACATCTAACAGGTTTACTCCTTTTTACTAGATAATTCACAGAAAAGGGTTTTGTTTTGTTTTGTTTTTGTTTTCATTTTGTTTTTTGTAAGTGGCAGAACTTGAACTCTGGGCCTGGGCACTCTCCCTCAGCTCTTCAGCTCAAGGCTAGCACTCTACCACTTGATCCACAGCACCACTTCTGGTTTTCTGGTGGTTTATTAGAGAAAAGAATCTCACAGATTTTCCTGCCTGGAAACTGGAAAAGATTTTGTTCCTTTAGTATGGTGAATGAAAACACACACACACACACACACACACAAACACACACACACACTGCTTTGAACTGTGATAATCAGATCTAAGCTTCCTGAGTAGCTAGGAATACAGGTGTGAGCCACCAGCATCTGGCTCAGAAGAAGTTTTTGAGGATATGTTTTTAGAAGCATTCAAAGAGAATACGTCAAACACAATTCTGGAAGTCCAATAAGTAAGTATGTAAGTAAAGAAACAAATAAATAAGTAAATGGAAACACAGAATAGAAAACACTAATAACATCATACTAGAATAAAATCTCTGTGAAAGCTAATCTGTTCACCAGTATGTGAACACCATGGAAGCCTAATATTTCTCTTTGTTGAGTATATTCACAAAGTCTAATATTTATGGGAATTCTAATATACATATACATATAGAGAGAGAGAAGAAAGGAAGAAAGAAAAGAATAAAGGAAGAAAGAAAGGAAGAAAAAGAAAGAAAGAGAGAGAAAGAAAGAAAGAAAGAAAGAAAGAGAAAGAGAAAGAAAGAAAGAGAGAGAAAGGGGAAGATGGAAGAAAGGAAGGAAGGAAAGAGACAAAAATAAAAACAAAATACTTAGTCTCTAAGACTAAAATCAAGATCTGTTTCAGATCACCTACTAATGAATATGTATCCACACACTGTGATTACTTTGTACATCTTGGTTTAAAACTACTTTCCAAAATAATTCAATGACCACAGGCTGGAGGAAGTACCTCCCCAAGCTTTCATCACACTTTGGCTTACTTTTGTGTTAGTACTTCTCTGATTGTCCATTTTCCTAGATTTCTTTTCCTGTAAGATTATATCTTTATGGATGCATATTGAAGAGGTTGGGGATGAATGGTATGAAATGTACGCTACTAGGGAAAGCCAATAGCTTCATTTTTAGTAAATGTATATTTCCTCAGTTGTTTTTCATAGTAGAAACTTTTGTATTTTGGTTGTTTTTTAATCTCTGGATTTGGTTCTTGTGGAAGACAATGGGCATATAAGTTTCATCTTATAGGCTTAGTTTGTTGATTCTGAAATACTCAAGAATTACAGAGTTCCATGTGGTTTCTGAGTTTAATGATCATCTTAGTTTTGATTTGCTGTAGGAAAAAATACCAGCAGCTGGACAGTTAACAAGAGAAATGTTTGGTTAGGTCCAAGAGCATGGCACCAGTATGTGCTTTGCACTTACTTGGTGAGGGGGTCCACGGAGGTTCAGCTTATTATGGAAAAGCAGAAAAAGGAGAGGAGAGGGGAATTAGGCAACTAAGAGCCTGGGTTCCCCAGAGACTGAATGGAGGCTTGAGGATTGCTTCCTAATAACCCCCTCTCATGGTAACAGCCAGTCCTCAAACAACAGGAAACCACTCCCATTGCAAACCCATTAAAGGGTTTGCAGGGCCATTAAAGGCCCTGTTACTTTTCAACACTGTTATCTTAGGGAACTGAGCCTCAATATGCATTTTTGTGGATACAAACTATATCTCAGCCATAACAGTGATCAAGTATGAACCTTCTGTAGGCACATTTACGTCCAGGGACTCTACCATAGTAGTCCTTTGTCTTTTTCTTCCTCTTTTTCCCCTAATACTCCTGCAAATGTATACATTCCACTTATGCAGTATGTTAGTCTCAGTCTATTCTTTGTTACTAAATTCTACAGTTCCTAAACAGATGAACACAATATCCTTCATGTTTTTCTTATAAAAAAACTATGTTGTAATGTCATAAAAATTACAGGGTGGTATAACAATGAATTAGCAGAAGAAAAATAAAACCTGCTGCAGATCTGTTCCCAATCCATAGAAAAATTATTTTTATTGTATTATTTATTGTAAAGATACTGTACAGAGGGGTTACAGTTACATGAGTAAGGTACTGAGTATATTTCCTCTCAAACATTTTTACTCCCTCCTTTGCTGTTCCCAACAATCCCTTCCCTCCCCACCTCCCCAACTCCTCCCTTCACAACCCCCACCTCACAAAGTTGTAAAGTTCATTTTTAATATAGTGTCTTGTGCATCTCATTGTTACAATGGGTCAGCCAGTATCCTTGTTTAAGCATTTTGTTATTTCCTTTCCCCTCACCAAATTAGAAAAAAATGTATATACAAGATGTAGGGTACCAGAACCAAATGCATTGTAAACAGGGGTTATATTATGGGGGAAGAACATACAAAAGAAATTGCATAGTACATTATAAGCACATTTATAGTAACAGCAACAAAGATTAAAAACTCTTGTGTCTCTCTCTTGGGGTTCTTTTCACTTAGTACCATCTTATATGGTCATATGTGCATTGCTATTGACATTTTCTACTTGTCTGGTAAGATTATCCTCCAAATATACTAGTTACTGCAAATAAGTGAACCCATGGGACCCATGTGGCTTAATTCACATTATATAATTTTTTCCAAGCCTTTCCACTTCCTAACAAATGCGGCAGTGTCATTCTTCCTATGGAAGCATAGAAATAGCAGCAGCAATAGGAACCTTCCCACCCAAGAAAAGGCCAGGACAAGATGGATTTACAGCGGAATTCTACAATGCCTTCAAAGCAGAACTCACACCAATACTCCTCCAACTCTTCAATGAAATTCAAAATGAAAGTTCACTACCAAGCTTTCTCTATGAAGCCATCATAACCAGGCAGGGACTCATCAAAGAAAAAGAAGTATAGATCCATTTCTTTGATGAACTTTGATGCAAAGCTTCTCAATAAAATTATGGCCAATCGACTTCACAACTCATCAAAAAAATCATACACTGTGATTAAAAAGGATTCATCTCAGGGATGCAAACCTGGTTCAATATACACAAATCAATATAATTCATCACATCAACAAGAGCAAGGATAAGAACGACATGGTTATCTCAATAGATGCAGAAAAAGGATTTGACAAGATTCAACACCTTGGAAAAACTAGGAATTCATGGAATATTCCTGAATATAATCAAGGCTGTGTATGACAAACATCCAGCCAGCATTATACTTAATGGCGAAAGCTAAAGCCATTTCCTCTAAACTCAGGAACAAGACAAGGATGTCCCCTTTCTTCAATTTTCTTCAACTTAGTATTAGAATGCCTCACTATAGCAATAAGACAAGATGCAAACATGAAGGGGATCCAAATAGGGAAGGCTGAAGTAAAACTCTCCCTCTTTGCAGATGACTTTATTTTGTATTTAAACAACCAGATGGACTCCACTCCCAAGTTACCCAAGCTGATTTGAAACTTTGGCAAAGTAGCAGGGTATAAAATTAATCATCAGAAATCAACGGCTTTCCTGTATGTCAACAATGAAAGCACGGCTGAAATCAGGAGAGCAACTCCTTTTGTAATAGCCCCACAAAATATAAAATGCCTTGGAGTTAACTAAAATAGAAAAATTATTGTCTTCATGAATCTAGTGAACTTGTGTGACAGTCACAAGAAGAAACACACAGTGCTCACTGATTCTCAGCCATTCTAATTCGTATGATGTGTATATCTTCATGTCTTAATAAATAAATGTTGTAATAAATATCTTAATACAATATTTTGCCTCATGCTTGCTAACTAATTTCTAGAAGTTAATTAGGCTTCCCTAATGAACTGAACGCCATTTCCCAGAAAGGCTTGAACAGACTGACATTTCACATGTGGCCTGTGATACCATATTTTTCTCTTAAAAAATAAATTTATATGTTGGTGCTGTGGTTTATTTACCTATGTTATTTCTTTAACTCTGTAACTCTGAGCTGGACACTGGTGACTCATGCCTGAAATTCTAGCTACTTAGGATGTTTCAAAGCCAGTCTAGGCAGGAGAGTCCATGAGACTCTTATCTCAAATTCACCACCAGAAAACTGGATGTGGAGTTGGAGCTCAAAGTAGTAAAGAACTCAGAGACAGTGTCCAGGCTCTGAGATTAAGCCCCACAACTGACAAAGAAAAAAAATGGTACATCTAAAGATCCATTTAATGTGTTTCTTATAAACATCTCACGATCTCTTCCTTATAACTGAAAGCCAAGACTTGTAGGTAAGTATATCCATCAAAATGGAAAGCATATTATGAGAAATACAGGTATCCAGGTGGTCCACCTGGCTGAATGATAGCCAGACCTTGGCATTCACCTGGTTTTCTGATTTTCACAATAGATACATTCAAAGGATTCATTCAACAGCTTCAATATGTATTTAGCAGCATCACATCTTAACACACCATTGGATAATGCTCAGACCCTCAGTAAAGAAGTTTCATTTTAGTAAACATGTTTTTTATAGGTACAGGAATCTATTTTAGTAGAAGAAGATCAACATCAACAATAATATAATAATATATCAGGTACTAAAAACTTAGTATCAATGATGGATCATATATATACATATGATTTGATGTATATTCATATATATATAATGACCCACACAATATTAAAATACAGATACCTATATATAGATAAACATATATGTATTTGTATGTGTATGACTGTGTGGGGAGATAGAGATAAAAATACTGCTTTGTTTTTTTGGCAAAAATAGTGTACAAAGGGGTTACAGTTACTTGGGTAAGGTAGTGAGTACATTTCCTCTCAAGCATTGGTACATCCTCCTTTGTTTATCCCCTACCATCCCTTCTATCGCCACCTCCCTAACACATCCCCCCCCCTCCAAGTTGTAAAGTTCGTTTTCAACATAGTGTCTTGTACATCTCATTGTTACAATGGCTAAACATGTATCCTTATTTCATCATTTTGTTATTTTTCATCCCCTCCCCATATTAGAAAAATGTATATATAAGAGGCAGGGTACCAACATCAAATACAGTGAAACAGGGGCTATACTGTGGGGAAAGTACATACAAAAGAAACAAAAAAAAATCACATAGCACATTTTAAATACATTGAAAACAACAGCAAGAAAGAAAAAAAACAGTTGTGTTCCTATCTTGGGGTTCACTTGACTTAAAATCATCTTATATGGTCATATGTACATAGCTTTTGTCCTTTTCTGCTTGTCCTAGACTTATACTAGTTATTGAAAATAAGGGAAACCATGGGACCTATGTTTCTTTGGACCTGTCTTACTTCACTTAATATAATTTTTCTGAGTCTTTCCATTTCCTAACAAATGGGGTAATGTCATTCTTTCTGATGGAGGCATAGAACTCCATTGTGTATATATACCACATTTTCTTGATCCATTCATCTACTGAGGGGCATCTAGGTTGGTTCCATATCTTAGCTATGGTAAATAATGCCGTGATATACTTAGTCATGCTGGTAGCCTTAATATGCCCTAGTTTGTGATCATTTGGGTAAATGCCCAAAAGTGGGATTGCTGGGTCATAGGGGAGCTATATGTGGAGTCTTTTTGGAAACTTCCATACTGCTTTCCTGCTTTCCTACAAACTGCTTTCCAAAGTGGTTGAACAAGTTTACACTTCCACCAGCAATGCAGTAAGGTTCCTTTTTGGCCACATCCCTTCTAGCATCTGTTATTAGATTTTTTGATTTTAGCCGTTCTAACTGTGGTGAGGTAGAATCTAATGTTGTTTTGATTTGCATTTCTTTTGTAGTCAGAGATGTTGAGCATTTCTTCATGTGTCTATTGGCCAGTCTTATTTCTTCTTCAGAGAAGTCTCTCTTTAAGTCTTTAGCCCACTCATTAATGGACCAGTCCTTTCTTTGAGGATTTCTTGTTGGGGAATTTAATTTTTTGAGTTCCAGGTATATTTTAGATATGAGACCCTTGTCTGCTGAATGGCTAGTGAAGATCTTCTCTCAATATGTGGGCTTTCTATTTATCTTGCTAGCTATGTCCTTTGCCACACATAAATTCTATAGTTTGATGCAATCCCATTTGCCCAACCTTTTTTTGATTTGTTGTGTTTCTGGGTCTTTATTGAGAAAATTTCAGCCTATGCCAAGGAGCCCTATTATTTCTCCTACTCCTTCCTGTAATGTTTTCAGGGTATCTGCTTGTCCCTCAAGGTCTTTGATTCATTTGGAATTGATTCTGGTGCAATATGCTATATAAGGATCTAACTTTAGTTTTCTATAATGACAGAGACAGAGATATCATGTTGGTACTTGGTCTTAAACTCAGGTTCTCTACTCTCCTTTGGCTTTTTCATTCAAGGCTAGTTCTTTTCAATTTGAGCCACATATCCACTTCTGATTTTTGGTTGATTAACTAGAGATAAGAGACTCCTGAACTTTCCTGCCCACATTGGCTTTGAACCATAATCCTCAGATCTGTTTCCTGAATAACTATGATTACAGATATAAGCCACTAGCACCTGGCGACAGACAATATTTTTATTACTAATTTACAGCATTCTCTCTCTACATCAAAAGAAAGGTTTTTCTATAAAAGAGTGTGCTGTCACACCAGCAGCAACATCATCTGACAAGTCTCATGTTTATCATGTTTCTTCATGACATCAATTGCTCTTGTACTTGACTTAATCTTCGTGGATCCAAGAATAGGCTATCACTCATATATACAAGGTAACATAGTTATGGAGTATCCTAAGCCATCAATGCTGTTTATACAGTGACAAAGTTACCTTTTAAAGACCACTCTCTCATTAAGCAGCATATGGCTGTACTACATCAATCACCCACTGAGCCTTTATTCCCCAAATCTACATGCCACTATAGAGAACACAACACCAGGGCAAGTATAGGATTAGTTTAAGAAAAATCCAAAGTTGGTTCACAGAGAACCTATTTTGCCTGGGTATTAATTTCTCTAAAGTTTGCTGTTTAGATGAATAATGTAGTACTTAAATAGCAATACAGAAAATTGGGCCCATCAACAGATATAACAAAGGACTGGATATAGATAGATAATTTTATAAATGGACTGAATATGTTCTCCGAAAACATTTTAGGATAGGGCCTGATACTGCCTGTGTTTCAAGGTTCAAGGAGAATTCTCAAAGGAAGATGTTTAACCTAAATGATTGCCTAAAATAACGCTTTGGAATTCTAGGTTTTTCTGATTACATACAGAAACTTACAGGAAAGGCAATCAATCTCCCTATTCTTAAGCCTTGGAAAACATAGTGTGTATATTGTAATGGATTTTCACAGAGTGCACAGTGGCACAGTGCTATAGATCTGTAAAATCCAGTCACCCTCAAGGCCTTTGTATTGATGAATGTGTTGAAAAATAATGAGTCTACAATGAGGATCTGGTCAGTGGCTATTTCTTCCACATAAAAGATCAGTTATAAAAGTCTCATGGCTACATAACTCACAAAAGCTGCCCAATATCAGATATTCTTTTTTTATTGTGAAAAAACTTGAGAATGAAAGGACTTAATATTAGAATATTTATCATTCAATTAAAGTAATTTTATGTAAATATGTGTATTAATAGAATATTAAAACTCTAGTGATAGAAATTGTTTCTAAGGGGAAGTATTGTGATAAATATATGCCAGTTCTGTGATTCTTTTCATATTTAAAGAGAAGAACAAAATGCACCATTAATTTACCAGGTGTTGGAAGTTACTGACGAGGAAAATTCAATATGTTATGTTGTTAAGTAAAGCTTAAATCTAGAAATGTTATGTGTTCAAATTTAATACCATTTTATTAATGATCTTGAGTATTTAGTCCAGGGACAATGGATGAAATGTTATGTAAGAAAGGACAACATCTGATCTGTGGTACTGTAATATATTGGAGTCCATACTGGTGAATTAGAGGTAGAGAGATGAGCAGATGGGCATGAGTAGTGTTATTCTTTCTCAGCAACTGAGAATTTATCTTTACCCCCTTTCAGAGGATGTAGGAATGTTTTTTTCTGGGCTACAGAGAAGATTGTCTTTCCAAAGTAATGATGGAATATTAGATGATCTTATTGCAAAGTCAAGGCAATTGATTTGTCATGACTTGGGGCTGGGGTCAGGGAGAGATGATATATTATATATCACCCTAAAGAGCTACTTAACATTCCACTATCAGCATTATGGACATAGATGATCACTTCCAAATAGGTGTTATTTTTAACTCTGTTCTCATCTCTACTTTAGGTCCCAAGCATGTTTTGATTTGTTGTATCAAATCTCCATGCATGGTTGTAGTCAATGATTAAAGAAAAGTATCTTTGCACAGAAATAGAAACTTTAAATATGAAAATTGTGTCAAACATGGGCTCTGCAGTAGATTGGTATCAGGCAACTTCATTTAAGGGAATTTTTTCCTATGAATTTACAATTTTAATCCCTTTTATATCAGAAGCATATAAAAACTAAATTCAGTAACTACCTCTCTGCTTATCTGTTGATCGTCTTTCTGTCTAGGTGACAGTGCTATGGATTGACCCAAAACCTGAGCCTGTTAAACAAACACTTTACTCAAATTTTAATCCTTTTACTAGATTAAATGCAGTGTCTACTCCAGGATTCTGGAAGGATTAGAAGAATATCAGGAACTTCAAACAGGTGAACATTACTTTATAAACTCTGTGATATTATCAAAATGCTTAAAAATAATTTAATTTTCACCTAATTTTACCTTAGTAATAGTTACAGATTTTCTTACATTGTCTTGGGTAGATTTGTTACTCAACAGCTTATTGTAACAATTTTCAAACAGGAAACTTTGAAGGAAATTCAGATCAAATAGCAATCTAGTGTCTAGATCCTATCAGTAATATTAATAGTTATATGTGCCTTATCACATAGCTCCCTACCCATATCTGTATATAAACATATAAAATACATAGAGGCAAATGTATATGATCATACGTAAATATATGCACGTGTATATGTATTTGCTTATAGGCAAATGTGTATATGTGTGCATATGTATGTGTATATAGGTGTATGCATATATACATATCTGTGTATATATACAGACACACACACAAATATACACAATATGCTATTAACTCTCCATGAATTGTTCCTCTCAAGAGGCAGACACACACACAAATATACACAATATGCTATTAACTCTCCATGAATTGTTCCTCTCAACCACTCTGTATTGTGTTAATTTGGAATAAATTTTATAATGACTTGAATATCAAAAGGTTGCAAAATTTTGCATGTGTTTCAAGGGATCATTCCATCCAACACTCATTTCACAACTTGTTTTGAACTTTTTGCTTAAGGTAATTTTTACTTAGGGAAAAGTGTTTATATCTGAAATGAGTCTGCTGTAATTTAATTTTCTAAATAATTGTATCTTTCAAATTTCAGTGAAAGTTTTCCCTGCTTCATTCCTACCCCAATTTTTCATTCAATAGGCCATTTTTCTTCGTTGTTCTCTTCATCTATATCAAAGTTATTTTCAGTATTATTAACTGTGAGGTTTTACATGTTCCATCTTTCTAGAGAGAAGATATCCAATGATGAAGCTCTCTTTCCTTAAGGCTTCTGGATCACAAAAGCATAATTCTGTTTTTAGTCTTGAATGTTACTCTCTACATTGGTGATTTTTACCCATTTCTTACAGAGAAGCTATGGTACACAGAATGGGAGACTTGAATATGCTTAGTGCCCATCTGTTTTTTTTAACATAGAAAATATTTTTATCACATTAGGAAGTACACTTTATATATCATGATCAAGGTGTAAATTTTTAAAAAAAATTTTATTGTGAAAATACTGTACAGAGGGGTTACAATTACATGGGCAAGATAATGAGTACATTTCTTATCAAGCATTGTAGCTTCCTCCTTTGTTTCCCCTTCCCATCCCTTCTCATTCTCCCCCTGGCCCCCCACCCAATCCTCCCCGCGGGTGCCCCCTCGCCCCCCCCCACGCACCAAAGTTGTAAAGTTCGTTTTCGACATAAGGACTTGTACATCTCATTGTTGCAATGGGTCACCTGTATCCCTATTTAAACGAATTGTTTTTCTCCTTCCCCTCCACAAATTATACCAACATGAAATAACAGTGAAAGCAGGGGTTATATTGTGGGGGAGGGACATACAAAG
>NW_012267268.1:1104171-1132507 GCF_000151885.1 Dipodomys ordii | reverse complement strand
TCCATTCATCTACTGAGGGGCATCTGGGTTGGTTCCATGTCTTAGCTATGGTAAATAATGCTGCAATAAACATAGTCTTGCTGGTAGCTTTAGTGTAGTCTTGTTTATAAGCATTTGAGTAAATGCCCAAAAGTTGCCCATCTGTTTTTAACAGATCAGTCATCTGAAAAGGAAATTCTCTGTCAAGATTCTGCATATTATAATTTTGTTGGTATCAAAAGCACCTTAAAATGGGCAGTTATTTCACTTGTTAATGGAGAGTCAAAAAAAAACAGCAAAATAACCATCAAAAGGAGTGAGCAGATTTAATAGGGGAAGATTTTAAAATGTACTTCCTTTTTTCCTTCTTGTTCATCTCTGCTACCACTTCTAATCCACAGTGCCAGCAATGCCCCCCACTGGCATTTCCTACATTCTCCTTCTCAAACTCTATCCCAGTGGCCAAGATAAAGAATGAATCAATAAGGGCTGAATTTTCAGTCCTCTGTTATTTTTTACTTTAAGTGCTGCATGATACCAGAAGATAAAGCATATTTTAAAATTACGGAGTGAAAAAGAGATGTGTCTCTGTATGCACACCTTACACAGAAGCTTAGTTAAATGATTCTAAATCTTCATTTATAAACAACCTGAGTTATAACCTGCATTCTATAGTGAGGTGATACAGTCCAGTTCATGTTATATTGAAGCAAAAATATTAGTTCACAAATTGCATCAGCTGAAATCTCTCCAAGTATGATTAAAAGCCTTTACACTTTAAGATATTTGCATACCAGTATTAGGATGCATAATAACTCTTTCTCTGAGTATTTTATTTTAAAAATAAAACATTGAGACTGTTTCTTCCTATCATAACAAAAAAGTTACTATAAATAAAGTGAAGCAAAAGACTATGATTTAAAGCCAAACCACTTATTTATTACAGCTAATGTAAAACTTTCCCTAAATAATACATAGAAACCTAACTATTTCAGGCATAAAAAATTACATAAATACCTTCTTTTGTAGGGAAAAAAATTTAAAGGCTTGGGAAAACAACAGATAGAGAAACTGCTTTATTAACTACAATATACTGTTACTTCATTTCTACTAATACTTTAATTGCAAATTATAAATGTGACTATAAGGCAAAGAGAAACAGCTACAATGTAATTACACTTGGACCTATAATCCAATTCTTTGAGGGTTTATTTGCAGTAATTCTAGCCTTTCATCCCAAAGTCTAGGACAACAGGGACAGAGAGAGAGAGAGAGAGATAGAAAGTGAGAGAGAGAGAGAGAGAGAGAGGCCTTCTTTTTTCCATTCATAGCAAAAAAAGAAAGCCAAAGAGGACTGACCAATTTAACAATGTTCTTTGCTTGCTGAGATCGATCGATCTTTAATCCACTGAGTGTGCTGCTGCTTACATGCTTGAAATGAAAAGCATTCACCTAACAATGGGATGTCTTTTCTCATTGACATTCTATGCAGAAAGGTCACCAGTGTACAGAGAACACATTCCAGGATATTAATATATACTGAAAGGAATTCATAAAGCAAATCAAACTGGGATATATAAAGATTCTGCATACAATATCCTACTTTTTGTTTCCGGTTGCATATTCACCATTACTTGCATTTGGATGTATGCTGTAAGCTACACACTCCATTATTACAAGTAATATATCCAGCCATATATGAAATAGCAGCTGTGAATCCATGTTGTAAAAGACAAGGTACAATAAAGACTTCTTAGGTAGTATAAGAGACTATAGCAGTTAAGGTCATCACTATGGAAAGGCATTGCTTTCAGAGCCTACTCTGTCACTCAATCCCTATAGATGACACAATTCCAGAAGACTTGCTTTATTTATTCACAGAATTCACAGTACGCCAACACATATATACGTGTATATGAACACACACACACATATAGTTAAATTAAACAGTATGATATAAGACCTTGATGGGTAGTTGGAGACTGTGGAAACACAGTGCTGAGTGTTACCTGTTATGAGAATTCATTACAAAACCCACTTAACACAGACTAGATCAGAATAAGCATTGAGAAGCTGAGAGTTTGATGAAATTTAGAGAATGGCTTTGAATTTGGAAAAAAAATCAATCATAAAAGAGAAAGAAATGATCTGTAGGATAAAGTAGAAATTAATATGACAAATTTAAAATGGTATTTCAAAATCATAAAAATTAAAAGGTGATTTAAAATCCATCTACCCCATATCTATTAATCCTAAACTGAGCCTGTTCCTCCACCTGGTATTTAAATATACCATTACATACTATAGTAACTCACATTTTCTTCTCCTTGAAACTATTTCTATAGCATATCTCTTCTGTAGCAACATTCACCTTTATATATATATTTTTTTTATTGTGAAAATACCATACAGAGGGGTTACAATTACATGGGCAAGATAATGAGTTCATTTCTTATCAAGCATTGTTGCCTCCTCCTTTGTTTCTCCTTCCCATCCCTTCTCATATTCCCCCCCTCCCCATGGTTCACCTTCTAACACACATAAAAATGCATTTACCTTTCAATGAGCCTTAAGCTACTTTTATTTGATTGTAACTGGCTAACATATTTACTTCATAACAAACACTATCTGGTGATGTTAATTAAAAGTGAGGGTGGCAGGACTTGATGCTTAAAAATCTGACAGGCTAGAAGATGAGGTCATGTTTTTACTTACTGAGGCCTGGAAAAGATTGTAAACAGAAAATTAATAAGGCTTCTGAAAGACAATGAGTTATTTATGAGATGATGGACTCTTTCTATTGAATTTGTATTAGAAGAAACATGACCAATTTAAACAAATCAAATTGCTAGAGTTAGAGTGAACAGTTGTACTATGACAGCAATTAGTATTTTGTCATTAAAATAAATATGGAATATCATAAATAAAACAGAAATTACATGGCATATGTGGTATGCATATATATGTACATACACATTTACATGTACCTTATGTGTGTGTTCATGCGTGTGCACACACACGCACACACACACATACACTCACACATATGCTCAGTAGTTTTAAAAATCACCAGTTTGAATAAAATAGATCTAGTTATTTTTCCCTTCCTTATCTGGAAACAGATCCCTTCAGAATGAATTAAACATGAGCATAAATACTTAATTTAAAAGTAACCTTCTGGATGGTCTGGTGGCTGGCAACTGTAATCCTAGCTATTCAGGAACCTGAGATCTGAGAATCAAGGTTCAAAACCAGTCTGAGCAGAAAAGTCTATGACACTTTAATCCTTAATTAACCAGCAAAATTGTGGAAGGAGGAAAGAGCCTCAAGTGGTAGAGCACCAGCCTGGAGAGGAAAAACTAAGTAAGAATATGAGGCCCTATTTATCCAAATGATCACGAACAAGACCGTACTAAAGCTACCAGAGCAACTATGTTTACTGAAGCATTATTTACCATAGCTAAGATATGGACCCAACCCAGATGCCCCTCAGTAGATGAATGGATCAAGAAATGTGGTATATATACACAATGGAATTCTATGCCTCCATCAGAAAGAATGACATTGTCCCATTTGTTAGGAAATGAGAAGACGGAAAAAATTATATTAAATGAAGTAAGCCAGGCCCAAAGAAACATAGGTCCCATGGTTTCCCTTATTTGCAATTATTAGTATATATCTCACAAGCAAAAAAGGTCAGAAAAATTGATGTTAGGTGAAATGAACTCCAAGATAAGGACTCAAATGTTTTTTTTTTTATTTCTTGAGATTGTTTCTAACACATTTATAAGATGATTTTTTGTTGCTTTATATGTCACTCCCACATGGTATAACCCCTGCTTTCACTGTATTTGAGGTTGGTATAATTTGTGGAGGGGAAGGGAAAAAACAAATTGTTTAAATAGGGATACAGGTGGACCCATTGCAACAATGAGATATACAAGTCGTTATGGCGAAAAATGAACTTTACAACTTTGGCTGGGGGTAAAGGGGTAGTGTCAGGAGGAGAGGGGAGATTAGAAGGGGAAATAAAGGAGGAGGCAACAATGCTTGATAAGAAATGTACTCACTATCTTGCCCATGTAATTCCCCCTCTATATGGTATTTTCACAATTAAAAAAATATATATGAGGGCTGGGAAGGTGGCTCAGTGGTAGAGCACTTGCCTTCCATGCCTGAGGCCCTGGGTTGGATTCCTCAGCACCACATAAGCAAAAAGAAAAAAGCTGGAAGTGGTACTGTGGCTCAAGTGGTAGAGGGCTAGCCTTGAGCTGAAGAGCTGAGGGGCAGCGCCCAGGCCCAGAGTTCAGCCCCCACCACCGGACCCCCCCAAAAAAATATATATATGAGGCCATGAGTTCAATTACTGACACAAAATCCCAAACTAAACAACATAAAATATAAACTTCAATCATCATTTTTTATTGATCATAAACTTCACACCTAGGGTAAATAAGTAATAGTTTTTATCTATTGTTATTACTTATTGTGCTTTTAAAAATATTTGACAATTGTAAATTAAAAATATAAATTAAAATAATTAATATGTAGATAACCATCCCAATACCAACAAAATTGTGCATTGAAAATGCAATATTTGGTCAGGTACTGGTAGCTCACATCTGTAATGCTAGCTACTCAGGAGGCTGATCTATGAATCATGGTTCAAAGCCAACTCCAGACTGAAAAGTCCATGACACTCTTATCTACAATTAACTACGAGAAAACTGGAAGTGGAGCTGTGGTTCAAGCAGTAGAGTGCTGGGCTTGAGCTGAAGAGCACAGTGATAGAACCCAGGTCCAGAGTTCAAGCCCCACGAATTACCAAAAAAAAAAAAAAAAAAAAAAGCAATGCTCTCTATAGTAGTTTTTCATTGACTTATTTCAATCTTCTTATTAATTCATATTGAAGTAATAAAGATGGTTCCATTACATTTGTATTTTTTCAAAGGATTGTTCAGAATACTGTAACCCCTCTACATAGAATCTTTACAATGAAAGAAAATTCTTTAAAAGAAAAATTTAATGTTAGATGATTAGATGATCTGAGATACTATGAAATTAGGTTCAGGTCCTTCCTAGGTTAACTTCTCTAAGAAGCAAAATTTCTTGCCTCTGAACATTAAAATTAACTAGCATTTGAAAAGCCTATTTTAATAATTTCTAATGGTGAGACACAATAAATCTGACATGTACTAGTCTACACAGGCTTAGCGTATGCCTAAAGTCCTAGCCATTTGAATATTACAAAATATAAGATTTTGCACCTTTCTCTATTTGCAATTGCTCTAATTGTGCATAAAATTTGAGAAAAGGTCCAAGAACCAGTAAAAGGATTTAGTAACACATAGGATATCTACTTCATATATGAAACATCAACTTATTACAGAAAAACAATATTTCCTTTATATAAAACAAGAAAACAGAATGCTTAAATGCATTATATTCATAATAGTATAGGATACATAAAGTATTTTAAGGATAATTTTAATGAAAGTTATAAAGGACCAGTTTACTTAACATTACCATGCATTATTATTGTGGTATCTATCCATTAATAGATAGATATAACAATACCTGGAAGTTATTATCATTTTCGTCAATCATAAAATATGCATTAGAAGCCAGGTATTGATGGCTCATGCATGTAGTCCTAGCTACTCAGGCATTTGAGATCTGAAGATAGTGATTTGAAGCCAGCCTGGGCAAGAAAACCATGAGACCCATTTCTAAACAGAAGTGGAGCTGTGTTTCAAGTGACAAGAGTGCCAGCCTCAAGCACAAAAAAACAAAACAAAAAAAACACAGGAGCTGGGCACTGGTGGTTAAGGCCTGTAATCCTAGCTACTCAGGAAGCTGATATCTGAGGATTGCCGTTCAAAGCCAGCCCAAGCAGGAATGTCTGTGAAACTCTTATCTCCATTAAACCATCAGAAAACTGGAAGTGGCACATTAGCTCAAGTGGTAGAGCGCTAGCCTTGAGCTGAAGAACTGAGGGACAGCGCCCAGGCCCAGAGTTCAAGCCCCACAACTGACAAAAAAAAAAAAAAAAGACAGATCCTGAAGTTAAGACCCAGGACTGGAAATAATGTGTATTAGTATTAACATACTATTGGACTATGATTACAGGTTCCTATGCAACACTACACTAGAAAACTTTTAGAAGAAAAGTTGAAATTTCCTAATAATTTAGAACAATGGAATGCTTAATAGAATTATATAAAACAAATTGTGTCTTTAACGTTGCATTTTATTGTATATATGCTTCAATGTAGATAATTAAATAATAAAATTCATATATATGTTACATGACTTTTCTGATGTTTATCTTCTTATAATCTTATTAAAGAATACATTACAAATTCTCAAAAGATATATTTCTTTTTTAAGTAAGTACTAAAGTTATTAGAAAACAAAACCTACCATGAGAAAAGTAAAAACCTGCAGGTTCTACATTTCTTTAATCAACTTCCCAGCCCTACCTCAATCTAAAGAAAGTACTAAAAACAACTACATTTATTAAATGTGGCAATAATAACAACAGTAAGTTTAAAGGGCATATATGAACACAATACCAAGAAATAGTATTCCTGGAATCGATTTCTCACATTGATTAATTTCAACTGACTATATAAACCTCTTGATATGTTTGAATATCATAATGTGAATGTACCTCACATCTGAATTACAAAAGATATTACTAATTTTCCACTACTAACTTTGTAACATTTAGAAATATCCAGTATTACCTTTACATAAAATATAGATCATACTAAAAATATTCAGCAAACTGATTGATTTTTAGAACTTCTTTCATGTGGGTCTTTGATAGGATATGATACCATTAGTAATTATAATATCAGTAATAATTAAAACAACAAATTTGGAAAGCTGTGTGAACTGGAAAAGTAAGCATTTATATGGACTTTTAAGGTATATTTTCTTCCAAGTGAGCCCCCAAGATCTCACTCAGCCACAGCTATACTAGGAATTCATTTCATTCCACCATCGACCATGCAGCATTAGCAAATGAGCTCCTTTGAGAAAGAAGCATCCACTTATGTGAATCTTTCATGTCTTCACTATCACAGATACAATTACTCTGTGGGAATTCTGCCTCATTTCTCACTAGTAGAAACAGTGAGAGGGGGGAAAAAAAGAATCCCTAGAAAACATACCAGCAAGCACCTGGGCTATCTTTGCTTCTAAAATAAAAATTTTAAGAAGTGAAAAATTTATTCTCAGCACTAAAATGGATTCCGTAGTTGTCTCATCAAGAAATTTATGTCTACATCTTATTGGCATAAAGCAATAACTGAACTGTACCTGAAGAATGAAGAACTGGGGAAAAACAGAAGCTTGGGGATGCAACAGAACTGTTTACAGGAAACTATGTGATAAAATAAATTAAACTTCTTCTTCAGGGTCTAGCTGATAAGAAGAAAAGGGACAGAAAATAATCAATTGTTTATGAGCATCAAAATCTAGTTTCGTCTCTATACCATTAACCTTACAACTTTTTAAAAATTCAGCCATTTCAATTTTATATAACTTTTAAGATGATAGAACTCTTACATGTAAATAAGTATGAAAGAAGTAAGATAAGAAAAGAGACATAACATTAGCCCTAATTTTGGATATAGACATTCTGTTATGTATGAATCCTCATAGGTAATCAAGAGCAATTATCAGAATCCAAGAAAACATTATCTGCAACAGGTCCTAATGAATGGAGAAATTAAATTTTCCAAAACTACAGCAAGGACTAAATGTCTAAAATTAACTACAGCAATCTTCACAAAATACAACTCCTCAAAAAATGTAACACATAGCAATAAATGTGACATCATTTACTATAGTTGATTACTCTCCATTGTCAACTACTGGATGAAGGTCAACCTAATTAGCTTCATGCTTCCCATCCAAAGCACCCATTGATCTATTAGACTAATCATATTTATTTAATGTTTATAAAATATATGTCAGTACTTTATAATTCCACATTACAGCTTTGTGTCTCAAGAACTCATAATCACTTTGGATAAAGCTTAGATTCCTAAGCATCAGACACAGAGCTTCTGAGGATATGTTTTTAAAACAGATAAAATAGTTTTCTGAATGGCTATCATTATTTTCAATTACATGACTAAAAGCATAAAATATAGATGCTAAGTTTTTTCCTATGTCTTATTAAAATAATAAATTTCATGTACTCATTAGTTTGTCTAAGGTTATTTTTAAGGATTTAAAAGATTCATTTTCTTGAATCTCTTCACACACGTTCTTGCTACAAGGGCTTGGACAAGTCATTCAATGCTTTTAGGCTCTAGCTAAACCATAAGTAAAAGAGAAGTATATGATTTCCATTTTCTTTAGATAAAAAGTATTCATTTATTTCCCTAAGAGAAATACTTAGCAGCACAAGCATGGCAGGAATTTCAGAGATGGGTGTTTTTACCAGAGAAGGTGACAGAGGTATGAAGAAAACAAGAAGCTTTGTAAATGGACACAGGTCACAGCTAGGACAGCATCCAGTCCTTGGACTCTTGTCCTGAGTTGAATGACACTGCAATCTAGCACTTTCTGTGCCTGGATTTTTCTTTATTCCTTTACTTAAAAAGGACAGGTTTATTAAGATCTCCTTCAAGGCCTATCTCTGTTTCTTAATTTAGTGATCTTTTAAAAAATTAATGACTTTGAAGACACACTAGATAAGTGTGTCAGGATAAGTTGGTGCTACTGACTCTATAGACTTTTACATTTATAACTCTATAGACATTAGGTGAGGACCTGGCTTCACTGTTTCCAGTACTTTTGAGCTAGACCATAAAGGAAATACCTCTTTGCAATTGGTAAATAAGAGATCTTATTCTAAAGTAGCTAAGAATAAAGGTAATGTCTAAGATTATTGTAATTGTATTAGTATAATTATCATAATTGTAAGTAACATAACTTTCATAATAAATTTTTCACTCAAAAAGCATGTCTAAATCTAAAATCTTGTGATCTATTTGCACCCCTTCAGTATATTCAACCAATAGTCGTTGAGCATGAGTTAGGCAAATCACCTGCCACCACTAAGCATTAGCTCTAGGAAAGATTAAGCAAATAGCTTCACAAGGTCAGTTCTCCAATAGTTTACAAAAGCAATCTTAAAAGGCTGTTCTCTGGCCACAAGATAGTATCAAATATAAATCAAAGCAGTGATTTATTAGTTGAATCAATATTGCTATCAAAAGGAAATTTCAACTGACTTACATCCCAGCAAAAGCTCCTTTACCAAGGAGAAGCAAATAAGAAATTTATTAGTTAACACCAAACAAAGTTATGTTTAGTAGCACTCATCTAGACAAACTTTCCTTCTGCCTTCACTTCTCTTCTGCTCCTTTTCCTTTTGCTGATTGGTTCTCTCCCTCTTCATTCAGCAAAGTAAAAGGTGATTTTCTGAAGTTTCTCTGTTTTAGGTCTGTATGGATTCTTTTACTCTATTTTCCTATGTGTGATTGAAATCCCACATAACCATGAGTATGATGTAAGTTTGTGGTCAAATAATTATATCCATAGGTACAGCACATAATACAGGACTGTCTTTTGATGATATATATTCTTTTTAAAAATTGATAAACTTTAATTTTTAAATTCTTTTTAAATTCATTTTATATTTTAATTCTTTTATCATTGTGTCATTAATATCAAGTCTAAGAAGTCATTGTCTCTCCCAAGGTGGCAATGATTTACTCCTAAACTGCCTTCTCAAAGTTCATTGTTATGATAATCTCATAATTCTGTAAATATGCTCAAAGGAATTGAATTGTGTGTTTTAAACTGTTGAATTCTATGGCCTACCACTATTTCTAAAGCTACTTTCATTGCTAAGGTTGGTTTGGATGCTGTAATATTAAGAAAAAGTCATCATTAACAATGGATTTCATAGGCAAATGAGTGGTGTGTATAGTAACTATCCCAGAAATGAGGATGTCAGCTTCTAGACAGAGCAACTAAGAGTAAATAGGCTGTGGTTTGACTGGCATTACCATAAGGAGGCAATCATGATATATGCATGTGTAGAATATTTTACTGTACACATGCCTGGCTGCACAGAATCCTCACAACCACCTTTCTACAGGGGAAATCATATTTACAAACCGACAGGCAAGGAAAATGAGCCTTAGAAAAATAAATGGTTTGACCAAATAACAATCAGAAATGCTTGGATGAAGACTGGAAACCATAACTATCCATCTCTGAGAATATGATCTCAGCCACTTCATCAAGCTGTCCTGCAGAAACACCTATTTGGAAGTGAAGACCACAGCCTGTAACAGAGATAATTCCACAAACAAGCCTTCTTCTTCAGAAGGTTTTTCCTGATAGTAATATATTAAGAATGGAAACTGAAAAAATGTCTTAGAATATCAGTTCACATCCTTTATCAAAGTTGAAGTCTGTATTTTAAAATGGTCACAAGGATTATACATTCTGTTGATGTAATACAGTTAATAATTCTAAATTTTAAATCATAAAAGTACTGTTATAAACTTCTTACTGCTAGTGTCATATTTTCATTAAGCTCCAATTTATAAAAGAGTCTGAAAATTTCAATAGAGTATATCTACATAATACAATAGCTTTTGCTACAAAATTTGGTATTCTTTGATAAATATCTAAATGACTCATACACATTTGATAAAGCACTTTCTTCTATGGCATAATGCCATGTGTGAAGTATAAGGGAAGTGCTATAGGGGAGAGAAAAAACTCTGGCAATCTGTAAGTGTCATTAACACTCTTAGATTCCCTGGAGTCTTCTTGGAAGTACTATGTGAAAAAAATGCCTTTGTCCTCCAAATAGTCAGTCCTGGAAAGCTGCAAATTTTATATGGTTGTTCACCATCTCTGCACACAACTGCTCAGTTGGTCTTCCAGTTTCACTGTTTCTGTACAATGAATGGTCTTCTGTTGGTGGATAAAAGAGAACACATTACCTGCTTCTGTTTATAGTGGTTGTTTATTCCACTTTGGAGAAAGAAAGAAAAATGAAAAATCTTTTCCATGACCAGGGCTTACTTTTCAATATATGGAGTTCCTTATTTATCATTGTATCATTTTATTATTATCTTTAGTTGTTGGAAAATTCAATTCAATGTTGGTTTGTGAGTACAATGCATCTTGATTAATGTCAAGCCTTCATCGTACTCCTCCATCTCTTTCAGCCCCTCAATTTACCCGAATCCATTTTTACACATGTACATTGAAAATTATGATTTCATTTGTCCATCTTTCTTCTATTTATCTACTGCTCTTCTCCTTGATCCCCCTCAATCCCCAAAACATTTTTCAGCTTCTTTATGTTTATCTTGTTAAACTGTAAGTAAGTTAGTTGTTCAAAGGAGTTACACCAATGAAATCCTCCCCCGAATATGGCATATTATTTAGTATGTTTATATATATGCATATGGCCCTGTATGATTTTACGTATATATTTATAATTCCGACTGAACTCTACAGGAGTGAAAATATTCATCCTTTGTCTCTCTGATTCTGACTTAGTTCACTTAACATAAATTTTTCCAGGTCCATCCATTTCCTACAAATAACATACTATTGTCCTTCCTATGGGATGAATAAATTCATATATGTATATATATATATATATATATATATATGTATGTATATATGGAGAGCTCTATCTATAGTTATAGATATATTTATATATCTACCTATAGATATAGATCTAGCTATATATAGAGAGAGACTTATAAACTAGGTATATAGACCTAGATACTAGCTCTATATATGCTAGAACATATACTCTTCTCTGAAAAAGAACACTATTTTTTGCCTTTTTATTTTTAAAACTAAAGAACTAAGCTAACTATACTTTTATAACTCTACAAGTTTTGTTTTGTTTTGTTTTTTTGTCATGGGGCTTGAACTCTGGGCCTGGGTGCTGTCCCTTAGCTCTTCAGCTCAAGGCGAGCCTTCTACCACTTGAGCAACAGTGCCACTTCTGGTTTTCAGGTGGTTAATTGGAGAGTTTTATAGACTTTCCTGCATGGACTGGCTTTGCACCTGGATCCTAAGATCTCAGTCTCCTGAGTAGCTAGGATTAAAGGCAAGTGCCACCAGTGCCCAGCCAAGAAATTTTTTTACACATGGGTTACTTCTGAGAATCTAAAGTTGTTCATGGTGGAGAAAAAAAAAAACTGCCAAATAGAGAGCCAAATAAAAAACCATCACAGAAGCTGGTACATTAGCTCCAGAGAAATTTAATGATGCCATTTATTTCTTAGTCATCTGAGGTAAGCTCTTATTTAGATGGATTACGATGACGATTTTGTAAGGTATTCAATGAGGGAAAATCACCTTTAGAGTTGGCAATATAAAGGAAAGGATAAGAGATTTTGGCAAGACCATGGTTTTTTAGATATGCATTTATCACTTTTCTTTTTCCCTTCTATTAAATAGGTTCTAATACTATTTCTGATTCACTGCTATTCTACCCCCAGGACTTCACTGCTAAGATCATTCCCATAAAGCTCTTGGCTCAGAAATCTTGTTGTTGATCTATGACCCACAATATCCAGGTTGCCCCAGAAAATAGTTCCTCATAGAAAACATTCCAAAAAAGTTTACAATTATTTGGTAACTACAACTTTTTTTCTCCAAATTTATTCTAAGCCAAATTACTTGAGTAATTACAGTAAGATAAAAAAGACACACATTTAAATAGGTATGGTTTAATTTTATTTTTAAATTTGATAGGAAGAAAAATAAAGAAATAAATGATTAAAGAAGTAACATATTCAAATGGATAGCCAACAAAGATTTTCTTCCATTCTGTATGCTGTCATTATAGCATAATAACTATCTCCTTAGCTGTGAAGAAACCTTTTAGCCTGATGCAATACTATTTGTCAATTCCTTATGATTTACTGAGTCTCTGAAACTCTACCTAATGTTCCTGCCTATGCCAATAAATTTGAATGTTTACTTCTTCCCATAGTAATTTCATGGTTCCTGATATTATATTGAGGTCTTTGATCCACTTTGAATTGAGTTTGGTACAAGGTAACAGCCAGGGATCCAATTTCTGTGTTTTACACATGGATGTCTAATTTTCCCAACACCATTTCTTGAAGAGCTACCTTTTATCATATGTTTTTATATGTTTTTATTGTAAAAATACTGTACAGAGGGGTTACAGTTACATGAGTAAGGTAATGTCAAGCATTGTTACCTCCTCCTTTGTTTTTCCCCTATCATCCCTTCTCTCCTCACCTCCCCAAACCCTTGCTGAAGTTGTAAAGTTTGTTTACAACATACTGTCTTGTACATCTCATTGCTACAATGGGTCAACCTGTATCCTTGTTTAAGCTTTTTGTTATTTTCCTTGCCCTACCCAAATCAGAAAAATGTATATACAAAATGCAGGGCACCAGAATCAAATACAGTGAAAACAGAGGTTATACTGTGGGGGAGGTTACACCTACAGCATCTAACCTTTTCAAAAGGGCCAAAAATATATGTTATGAACAAGGTAGGGACACAAGTGGTTCCTATTGTTCATAACATATATGTTTGCTCTTTTGCAAAGATTAGATGCTGTAGGTATATTAGTACATTTCAGGGTCTTCCCTCTATTCCACTGTTCATCATGCCTATTTTTGTGCCAATACCAAGCTGTTTTTTTTGTTATTAGCTCTGTAGTAAAGCTTGAAGTCTGGAATTGTAATACATTCAGCACTGGTATTTTTGCACAGAATTGTCTTCAGATTTGGGCCTAATATCCAAAATATATAAAAAGCTCAAGAAAATAAACCCTCAAAGAATCAATAAATAACCCAAATAATAAATGAGCAAACAAACCTAAATAGAGACTTCCAGAATAAGTAAAAATGGCCAGTAAACACATGAAGATTTATGATTATCACCTCTGGCTATAAAGGTAATGGAAATCAAAACAAACTAGATTTTTACATCTTACCTAAATAGAATGGCCATCATCAAAGACACAATATAGAAGGAGGAGAATGCCATCAAAAACTCCATGTATCACTTATAGAATAAAAAACGGTGAGGGAAGAGTTGCATTGGAAAGTATAGGTTAGAATGTTGAAAGAGGTGACATTTATTGAGATGCATTGTATTAATAAGCTACTTTGTTGAATGGTAGCTCCTTTACAAGTATTTAAGATAATAAAATATTTTAAGAAGAAATTAAATAAATAAAACAGAATACAAACAACAACAGATAATGTGTGGGGAAAGAAACCCTAACACTCTTGGTAGGAATGTAAAATTGTGCAAGCACTATGGAAAACAGTTTGGAGATAAGTTAAAACTCTAGAGAGAAAACTACCCAGTGAAAGAGTTATACTATTCTTATGCATTTATTCAAAAGATAACAAGTCAGAATACAGTAAAGACACATTTGAACCCATGTTGATTGGTGCATTATTTACTTTAGCCAAGTCATAGAAACAGCCCATATGCCTTTAAATGATTGGATAAATTAAGAAAATGTGATATATATCTATATATCTAAATTCTAAACAATATTTAGAGAATAATTTATAAACAGCAAATCATATATTTAAAATAATATGCATGATTTATGTTTATAAATTGTCTTCTGCAGTGATGCAAATGATAAGAGTCACTAGCTACCTACAGCAATATTTTACTTCCTAAAACTTAAGATCACTTGGTTTGTATGTGCATTAGTTTCTTCTTATGAAGTAGTGATGTGTACCAAAATCCCTAGTAGGTGCCTGAAACTTCAGGTAGTACAGAACCCAAATCTATATATTACTCAATCCTATATATACTATGCTTAACCTTTCTATATATGACTCTGATAAACCTAAATACATAAACTAGACACAGAAAGAGATCAACAATAAATAGTCATAAATTAGAGGAATTATACATATGCAATTGTTGTATACTGTATCCCATAAATAATATTTATCAAAACGAACTCCAAGAAAAGAAAACAATTTTAGCTCTTTGTTGCCATTTTTGTTTTCTTTTAGTTGGGTCTTGTTTGTTTATCTGTCTTTGAGAGGGGAAGGGGGAATACAGAAATAGTGGTACAGAGGGTAAACAAATGTAGCAATGATACACACTAGACACGATGTTGAAAATGAACTATATGATTTGTGGGTGGGGACAGGAGGGAAAAATGGAGAGAGTAAAGAAATGAAAATCAAAACAACATTGAGATACCACCTCACCCCAGTTAGAATAGCTATAATCAAGAACTCTAATAACAACAGAAGCTAGAGGGGATGTGGACAAAAGGGAACCTTATTATATTGTTGGTGGGAGTGTAAACTTGTTCAACAACATTGGAAAGCAGTATGGAGGTTCCTCAAAAGGCTCCACATAGAGCTCCCCTATGACCCAGCAATCTCACTTTTGGGCATTTACCCAAATGTTCACAAACAATACCATACTAAAGCTACCAACACAACTATGTTTATTGCAGCATTATTTACCATAGCTAAGATATGGAACCAACCCAGATGCCCCTCAATAGATGAATGGATGAAGAAAATGTGGAATATATACACAATGGAATTCTATGCCTCCATCAGAAAGAATGGCATTGCCCCATTTGTTAGGAAATGGAAAAACTTGGAAAAATTATATTAAGTGAAGTAAGCCAGGCCCAAAGAAACATAGCTTCCATGGTTTCCCTTATTTGCAATAACTAGTATATGTCTGAGTCACCCAGAAAAGGTCAGATAAGTTGATGTTAGGGGAATGAACCCCAAGGTAAGTACTCAAATGTTTTTTTTTCCTTTCATGCAATTGTTTCTAACATCTTTACAAGATGACTTCTATGTTGCTTTGTATGTCCCTCCCCCACGACATAACTCATGCTTTCACTGTATTTGATATTGTTATAATTTGTGGAGGGGGAAGGGAAAAAAAACAAATCATTTAACTAGGGATACAGGTGGACCCATCGCAACAATGAGATGTACAAGTTGTTATGTCGAAAAATGAACTTTACAACTTTGGTGAGGTGGGGGGTGGGTAGGAGAAAAGGTGAGGGGAGGGGGGAAGTATGGGAAGGGTTGGGATGGGGAAACAAAGAGGAGGCAACAATGCTTGATAAGAAATGTACTCGTTATCTTGCCCATGTAATTGTAACTCCTCTGTACGGTAGTCTCACAATAAATAAAAAATATAAAATTAAATAAAATTAAATTAAAAAAAGAAAAATGGAGAGATTGAGGGACGGAGTAATACTGTCCAAAAAGAAATGTACTTTTTTTCTGACATATAACTGTGATCCCTCTGTAGATCACCTGTACAATAACAATCAAAATGCAAAAAAAAAATCTGACAGAATATTTTCAGAATCTTCTAGAAAAATAAGACATTGATAATATGATATGGGGTGGGAATATAAATGTATGTTAACTTTCCTTATGTGACTCTAAATCTTCTTTTGTTAATGAAAGCAAATAATAGATACAGATTACAAGTTAAATGTGTGTTTTGTGAATATTATAAGAATATGTCTTTCAATGTTAAGAAAATGTAAAATCAGTATGAAAATAGAACACCAATTTATTTAAAGGAAGTGTTTTATGGATTCTCTTTGTCATATGTGGTTTGGGCTATTATTAAGTGAAATAAGGGTTATTTGAGCACAAAACCTGTGATATCAAGAGAAATGGTCTTATAACAAAAGTGACTACAAATGAGTAAGAGTGGGCCTGTATACCTTGGACAAAGGATGATTCATTTCCTTTAGGGGAGAAACTCATTAAATGACTTAGAATGGTATGAGTATGAAAATTTAAATGTATATCTTGTTGATTTCTAGAATTTGTCTTTAATTTTTTAAGCCACATTAGATGACAGCCATAATAAGTGAAAACACAAGTAAGGGTATTTTCTTTCTCCTCGTTTTACCTTCTCTGAATGGGATCAATATCAATAGCTATGCTAATATCTAATATCTAATACCCAATAACTATGTCAATATCAATTCCTATGCTAATCTCCAAGGGCAAAATAGCAATCATTGCCTTTCCATTAATCCATTTTTTTAAAAAAGAGGCGGGCATACAATTCACTTCTCATAGAGATTTAAGGAACATGTTTCTGCCCCAGTGGTTGAAATACACAAGAATAAAATAGAAAGTGAGTAATTGTTCTTATAATGTAGGCTTATAAAGAAACTCTTGTGAATATATTTGAATAATGCCCAGAAAAAAAGAAGAAAGGCTATCTTTATTGCTAAGGTGATACATATAGTGGCATTTTAATCTTAGCATGGAAACTTGGCAAAATTCCCTTAGATATTTGACCTTCAGTTTTTTCCTAAACAAATTATTCTAACTCTTATTTTCTCCCCTAATAGATATTAGAAACTTGTATACAAAAATTGTATATTCTAATCATGTAATAACTATATAGTAATTTCTTATTATAGACTAATTATGTATGATATATTAGGGGGTATAGTAATACATATAACTTAAACATGTGAATAGCCTTACTTATTGATATATTTCAATAATTTCATTATGTAAAGTACATTTGAGTTCATGTGTGTGTACATTCATGGATGTACATGGATAAAAAGATAAAAAGGTAGAAGTTATTATTTTATTCAAGAATTCAATAGAGGTAGTGCCATGATTTATTCGAGAGTACTTCTCAAAGACACGAAGCAATTCTTCTTCAGCACAGGTCAGCTTACAGTTCGTGAATGTCCAAACTGTGAAGTGCCTGCATGGAGTGCTTTCAATTATAGGTGGCTATAAAAATTCGTTTCAGAAAGCCAAGAAACAACTCCTATATATTGCTTTTACTAAAGTTCATTTAAATGATTGACCTTTCCTCTCTGGTTCATAACATCTTGTCAAGATGCAATGGGCTGTTTCTAATGTAAAAGAAAACAAAATTGGATTCTATTCTTCATATAGAATCAGGGTACAAGCGTTGTATACAAGTGATCCAAGAGGAATGTTAAAATCCAGCAGCCAAGCCATGCTTGCTCCATACTTGTTCTATTATGCTTAATGAGGGAACAGGCAAATAAAGGTGTCATAACTGTGAATTATTAGCCATCTATGATGTATGAAATTAGAAGTTATGTTGTAATGAGTCAGAAAGCATTTGGAATCTCTTCCAATGTTTTGTATAGTGCCATTCTATTTGAATGTATTAATTTCATCATGAGTTCCTGATTTCCTTATTTAAAAAGTTGACAGGTGAAAGTTAAGATTACACCTGTAATCCTAACTACACAGAGAGCTGAGGTCTAAGGGTTATGATTTGAAGCTAACCCAGGTAGAAAAGAACATGAGATTCTAATCTCCAATTAACCACTAAAAAGCCACAATTATAGTTGTGTTTCATAGTCATACTAACATTGAACAAATAAATTCAGGGACAGCCCCCAGACTAAGTGCAAGAGCCAGGACCTGCACAAAACAAGTTGGTCAGTAATTTTTTTTTCTATTTTGCACAACTGAGGTTGGCATAAATCTCTCATTCCCTAGTGGATAGATTTCAGTAAATAATTCATTTTACTAAAGTTTCCTCTGTTAATCTGTCATGATCTCTTTAGTCAATTGGATGCATCACATAATTCTTCCAGAGCTATGAAAACCTTTGTAGATTAAACAGAAAATGAAAAGGTATTCTAGCCCAATCACTAGACAAATAACAAAGTTCCAAGTTCACTGGAGAAAAAGTCACCAGGAATAATAGCCGAAGGCAACTAAATGATTTGAATATCAAAGTTCTGTTCACTCAACAGGTGCTAATACTAAAGAACATCAATATAAAGTTGCATGATAATGATTTTTTAACTTTAAAAGTAAAGTAAATAGAAATGATCAGGTTGCATTTTCATGGATAGTCATATATACTACATATAACATAGGAATACCATTCGCGCACAAAAATTATTCAAAAGATAACTTATGAAGGAATTTTCCAATTTTCTAAGAAAATTAGTTCCTGGTATGCTCCGTGAAGGGAAGAGAACCCTCACCACTTCATTCAATAACAGACTGCACTACCCTTCCTGTAAGGCTCCGATACGTTCTGCATGGGACAGGCAAACATGCTTGAACTCTATAATCCCAGAATTCATTTGGCATGGAGCACCGTTTTAAAAATATGGCACTGGTATTCTACTCAAAACAGTTTAGGAAAACACTACATTGGAATCCTGTTCCAAGTACAATTTTCAGAATAAAATTGATAATTTTTTAAACATCCTTGTAAATCCCTAGCAACACATACTGAAATATCCTATTTTTGATGAGAAAGCAATCATAACACCCATTTTGTGAGTTCTCTTTAAAAGCAAGTAAAGTAATGGTAACAATAATAATAATAATTAAACTGTCTAGATAATGTTGGCCGTTTGGTACAGTGCTAAGTTTGTCCCAGTGCATATTTTAGTTAAAATAGTAAATATATGAAAGAATAAAACAGAAAAAGATTCCTTGGTTTTGAAAAAGGAATGTACTACTCATTTGAATATCCAAATAGTTTGCATTAAAGGATACAGTGTGAACATACCCAGAGATTCAAGGGCAAAGCTTCAATTCATACATGCTCTTTCTTCTCTGCGTTTCTCCATGCCTCCTTTTCTCTCCCTCTCTCTCTCTCTCTCTCTTTCTCTCTCTCTCTCTCCTCTATGCATTTGTCTTCAAAATAATATATATATATAGGACAAATAATGAATAGGGGTTTGTTTCTTCATAATCATCAGGTAACACTAGGCAAGAAGTTAGTTGAAAAGGACCAGCTCACCATTTCATTACCTCACGTGTTAGTTACTGATGTGATGTTCACCACTTGTGAACCTCACTGAACAAAGACCTATTTAGATTGTGACGCATGTCCCATCCATAGTTAGATTTTAATGTTTTTACGAAGTTAGAGATTCACCTCTTCTGTAGCTTTGGCATTTTCCTCTAAGTGTGGCATGGGAGAAAAAGCAGTTGTCTAATAAACCCAGATGACTGGACAGGGCTAAGGCTCTAGTGGGGAATACAGAGATCTAATATTTATATTACCATCCAAATGGAAAAGTACCAAGGAAAAAGAAAACTAAATCCTGAAATGGCTGATATTTTGTTGGAAAGTGACTTCATTTCCTCAAAAACCTACTTTCTCAATGAAGAACTTTGTGTGAATTGCTTACCAGATAAGTAATAGTTCCTCATAAACCTTTGAGAGTATAGAGTTACCGAACTTATCCACTTACCTTTCCATTGGCTCCAATGAAAGAGGGGGTCAAATTTAGTAAAAATTTGATTTCTTTTTCCTTTAAGGAATGCATAGATTTTTAGATCCAAAGCAGAAATTTAGAGTATTCACTTGTGATACCTAATTTACAAGTTAGATAATTTGAACTGCATTTTTTAAGTGAATACTTATGGGTCCTATGTTAGACACCAAAAAAATCAGTCAGTGTTTCTGCAAGTCTATTAATCACCATTGCATTAATCTTATCTTAAACAATAGGCCTGTGACATTCTACCTTTGTACATTCTAAGTGTAGAAGGTGATTAATTTCACATTAGATACTCCTTTTCAGGCTATATGAAGAATTATTTGTAATAAAAGAAACTGTACAGTAGCCAAGTTACACAGGAAGATGATATTAGTTTTATTATGTGTCTATATAGCATATTTCATCATTAGAATAAGATTTCAGAAAAACATGAGTATACATAATTGATTGGCTATATGCACATTTTGGATGCATTGTTCTTCTAACTAGATATTGAACTGAAACTTCTTTGTACAACTACTGAAATATAATAGTAATAATAAAGATATTATTTTGCACATATATTTGGTGCATAAGATACTTTTCTTGCTGGGCACTGGTGGCTCATGCCTCTTAGCTACTCAGGATACTAAGATCTGAGGATCACAGTTCAAAGCCAACCAAGGCAGGAAATTCCATGAGACTCTTATCTCAAAAAACCCACAAGAAAACAGGAAGTGGTACTGTGGCTCAAGTAGTAGATTCCTAGCTTTGAACTGAAGAGCTGAGGGACAGTACCCAGGCCTAGAATTCAAGCCCCAGGACCAACAAAAAAAAAAAAAACTTTTCTCAAGACAAATAGAAACTCTGAAAAATTTAGAGATATCACCATCATCATATTTCCCAATTAAAATAATTTATTTTCAAATTTATATTTTTGTCATGATTTGTCAAATTCTAATTAAAATATCTGCACTGGGAATTCTTCTATTAGAGAAGTCAAATTATAATTCAAAACTTTAATTTTGTTCATAGTTTTCTGTTCAAATGTTTTTCTATCTATAAGTCATATAAAACTTCTTTTTGATTTTCAAGTTAAAATTTGGTTTTCAGAAAGATTTTGAAGTCTGGGTAACCTGGATATTTTTTCAAAGGACATCCTTGCTGCTTATTGCTACCTACTACCTCTACTACTTCTTTTTCTGTGTGAGTTTAGAGCTTTTGACCTCATTTCTGAAAGCAGTAAGGGGAAAAAAGGGACATGAACAAGAATGTTCAACATAAATTTAAATTAAAAAAAAGAAACAACCTGAAGAGCAAAGACTCCAGAAGTCAATTTTCAGCATGATCCCTTGTTTGACTTTAAAATCCACTCTTTGGAGACTGCATGATTTTCGCAGTTTGAAAGAATAAAAAACACTCTTCAAAACTTGTGTCAAGATTCTCTTATTCCAACATCTATTTAACTAGGAAAGTACCTAGCTGCCTTACAGTTGTTAGTTCATAAATATGGAACACAGTTAACATTCCTTTCAATGTTACTAAACCAATCGAACTGGACTCAATTTCCTCTTGGAAGGAAACAAATTGGCAGTGTTTGTCACACCAATTTGTTCGTATTTTACTCCTTCATAAATGCAAATTTGCATTGGGTTGCACTAAGGTGATATACTGAAAGGACAATGAGTGACATGGTGGGAAGAGTTAGATCATTGATTAGTATGGTTAACTGGATTTGAATCCACTGTGTGGTTTTCTCCAAAGTGAAAAAAAAAAACTCAATTTGCAGAGTTTGCATGAAGACAAACCATATTTTTATAATAGAAAGATCAAATCCATTCCAAATGGAGTTCCTATCCGTCAGTAGTTTCCTCTAACACTGTCTCGAATATGCACTGTAGTCCCAAATCTAATATCAGCAAGAAGTAATAGGATCAGATACCAATATCTGCAATGAACATCGGTATTGTACCTTTAAACAACTAATTCCTTCCCCTTAATGCCCATAACTGAATGTATGCTTAGTAAAACCATTTACAAGTCTAGCAGCTAAAACTATGAACAAAGACTATGACTAAATCTAAAATTATTGAATAAGATAGATTGTAATAATGAGGAAACGTCAAATTAATGTTAAATTACTAAGTATAAAACAAACAAACACACTATTTTTCTATGTCTTCTAACATTTTTTTTCTCATGAATTCTGAACACAGGTCAGAAAGCTCTTAAATTCTGCAAACAAGTTTGAATTCAACATGTCAGTGAGAGTGCAATACCATCTCTTCATCATTCTTTCTCATCTTCCCCAAACCCACCTATCTTGTTAATTTGGTTCCATTTTCACATATGGATATTGAATATTATGACTGTGTTCACCTCCTCTTCTCTATATTAGTCTGACTCCCTGCTTCCAAATTTGCATAATCCAAGGCCATAATTCATAGAACTAATAAGCATACTGCACTTAAATGCTTGATGAAAAGGAATAATAAGGAATATTTTGGTACATACCTGGCAGTTTCTTTATTAATCCTTTTAGTTGCTGTGGGTTTGTAGAAAACGATCATCAGAATTTTCCAAGTTTTAATAGTAATTTTAGCACTTAATAACTCTTAAAACCTTAGGAAGTAAATTAGTCCCTAATTCTTAATTTGTTTCCTATGAATTGGAGCAACTAATGTTCACCTAGTTCACAAAAAATATTCTGAATAAATGAAATTAGTCATGAAAATTGCAAAACAACCAGCAGTGAATCTAGCCCATAATTGGAGCTCAATAAATGGTCATTACAGAGGGTATAAACATGAGGGAAGTATACAACACAACATCAAAGTGAAGGTAGTCTTTGAAAAATATTTCTAATTAAATGATTACAATCAAATGATTACAGTTATAGCAAGGAAAGGTTAAAAACTGACTCATAGTCAAGGCTCACTTGAAATAAAATTTGCATAAAATGATATGGAAATCAATATGTTGATGAGTCAGATGAGTTTGAGCCAGATATAGTTGTTGACCTATGGTAGAACATTGTGAAGTAGGTGGACATGCATAACCACAACTATATAATACAGAGAAGAATGACAACTTACATAAGTACAACTACAGCCAAAGGAAGAGACACCTCATTAAATCTGATGTAAGGTTTGGGAAACAACTTAAGACTCAGATTAGAGACAGTTCAAAAAAGTGGTTAGGATTGATATTTACCTATTGGAAAGAAAAAATAATCAAGACAAAGGTAAAAAAAAGAGCAAATGCCTTCTAGAAGAAACATGCAAATTCAGTAATAAAGAGACAGTAAAGTGAGGACAGGATGAAGGAAGAGAGAAGAAGAGAGAAATTAAGAGAAACAAAGACAGAAGGAAAGAAGAGAGAAGCATTTGAAACACTATTACATGATAATAAAGTTGCCCTAAATTTCAAGAATATGATCACTAATATGCTAGAAGAAATCACTTTTAAATAGCATGGTGTTTACCAATATATCACAATTTTCTTCCTAAATGAATTCCAAGACATGGACAAGAGTTTGTTCTTTGTTGTTGTTGCTTTTAATATACCATGTGATTTTTTTGTAGGAGAAAAATAAGGGAAGGGTTAACACGTTTGACAAGAAATGTACTTAGTACATTACTTATGTAACTGTAACCCTTCTGTACATCACCTTCACAATAAAAAATGCAAAATATTAAAAAATTCAAGAAGTCACAAAAGATACATCATCTAAAGCATATATAATTTAGAAAGTGATTAAAACCATATACCAAGATTTCATTAAACTTTGGTATCATAAAAAAGATAAATCTCTGCTATTCCAAAATATTTCTAACTGGGAAATCCAAAATTTCTTCAATAATTATCTCTCAAGGCCAAAGACATGCCAATCTACAGTTATCATTGGATATATATGTCTGTGTTGGAAATGAGTAAGAAAAATGCTTCTGAAGTTTGAGTCATGGGACTTCATCCTTATAATGAGTCTTTAATAGGGTTGCTGAGAAACATCTCATAGTAAACAAGACAGGCTTCTAAGATGATACTCTAGAAAAACACAGGTGTGATCCCTCTAAACATCACTTGAATCCCACTTTAAAACTATACCTAAGTTTTTTAAGCAAAGTTGTATGACATCTAAAGTATTTTTAGTAGTGATGCCCTGTAGCATTGGATTTGGAGGCAGGTAATTCAGCAATCTTCTAGTGTGAACAACTTCTGCTCCCAAAACTGTGTTTTACTTGTACATTAATTCAAAACTCAGTACTTTAAAATATAACAGGTTTAAATAAATCTGTCTTCCACACAGAAGTAAAAGCAAAATAGAAGGGTTTTGTTTTTCCAAAACCTGTGCAAAACATAAATATAAAAGCCATATTCTCCTTCATTATATTGTCACTACGGATATTTGATGCTCTTTGATCTTTTTGTTTGTTCCTGGTCAATTTCTTAGTATGTAAAGGCTAGCCAAATTATCAACATTCTCAAATGTGAAATGGAATTGCTCTTCCTCAAAAAAATAATAATAATACAAAAATGAAGCCATTCTAAACAGTAATGAGCACATATTATTTTTGAAGTAACATACAAAGCATACATTAAATTCTCAAGAGAGAATCTGGGACCTGCAGAATAAATACATTGCATTCCCATGGGTCTCTAGATGGTACCCTTTAGGACTGGGAAAATTCAATTGGGAACTGTCTAATAGCCCATCAACACATATCATGTACTCAATAGCAAATATTAGCATATACTACATACAAATTCACCTTCCTAAATACTCCTTACATAATTCTCTTTTCCAAATAAAAAGTACAGAGAAACACCTTAATATCAAAAATATTAAGGTTAAGACAGTTGGGTCAGATTCTATAATCAGACATAATATATAATCAGTCTATCATTTTATTGTTATTTCATATTAAGTATCAAAATGAAATCTGTATTAAATCTCTCATCTAGTTCTTAGTCTCTAAACTCCTATTTATGGCCAGGCATATTTGATAATTAAGTTGCCTTCTATCTTCTTTGTAAAGACAGAAATATAGGGGCTGGGAAAGTGGCTCAGTGGTAGAGCGCTTGCCTTGCATGCCTGAAGCCCTGGGTTCAATTCCTCAGCACCACATAAGCAAAAAGAAAAAAAAGCAGGAAGTGGCGCTGTGGCTCAAATGGTAGAGCGCTAGCCTTGAGCTGAAGAGCTGAGGGACAGTGCCCAGGTCCAGAGTACAGGCCCCATGACCAGACCCAAAAATAAATAAATAAAAGACACAAATATATAATCCAAGTTCAACCATGTCATCTTTAATTAGGTCTACTACTCTTTTAACACATATTAGCTTCTACTTATGCACATTTTAATGTTTACAATCTGCAGCATTTATTTAGCATTTAATGATACTGAAATACTTGTAGATGTCTCTTACTTTGAGCTTCAACTTGGGACACAAAGTTTAAAAATCATGAAGTAGAGCTTCCCTATGACCTAGCAATTCTACTCTTGAGCATTTATACAATAGACTACAAACAAGACCACACTAAAACTACCAGAACAATTATGTTCATTACAGCATTGTTTACCACAGCCAAGATATAGAATCAACCTATTAATCCCTCAGTGGATGAATGGATAAAAAAAATGTGATATATTATGCTTAACATCATCTTAAATGACCTTTTCTGCTTGTCCCAGACATAAACTAGTTATTGCAAGTAAGCAAAATGAATCCCAAGATAGGGACACAAATGTTTTTTTCTTCCTTGCTATTGTTTCTAATGTATTTATAAGGTACCATGTGATTTTTTTTGTTGCTTTGTATGTCCCTCCCCCATGGTATAACCCCTGTTTTCACTGTATTTGATGTTGGTATAATTTGGGGAGCACAAGGGAAAAACAAGTGTTTAAATAGGGATACAGGTGGACCCATTGCAACACTGAGATGTACAAGACACTGTGTCAAAAACTGAACTATACAATTTAGGTGAGGGGGGTTACCTGAGGAGGTGGGAGGGAAGTGATGTCGGGGAAAATCAAAGGAGGAGGCAACGATGCTTGATAAGTAATGTACTAATTACCTTGCTCATGTAGCTGTAACCACTCTGTAACCCCTCTGTACAGTATTTTCACAATAAAAAACAATAAAATAAGAAAATGTGATAATAAATATATATGTATGTACGTATGTATGTATATATATATATATATATATTTGTATGTATGATGGAATTCTATACTTCCATTAGAAAGAATTACATTGCCCCATTTGTAAGTAACTAGGAAGACTTGCAAAAAGGTATATTAAGCAAAGTAAACCAGACCAAAAGAAACATGGGTTGTATAACTTCCCTCATTTGTTGTAACTAGAATGTGCTTACCTATAAATATAAAAGTAAACATACTGCATGTAAACAACAAAAAGTACACTTGGACATGAAAATTATACAGTCCTGTGTAATTATACAGGACTCTAAATATTCACACAGTGAGATCCAGGGAGGATATTCTCAGGAAGTGATTACAAAGACTCAAAAGCTATGTACATATTATCATATAAAATAAGGTTTATTGAAATGAACTCCAAAAATGGAAACAAGAGTGTCTGTTATCTTGATTTTTATTTTTGTCTGTTTGTTTTCTCCTTTGTCACTGTTTTTGATTTCTGTACCATTTGTCTTACATGCAAGTTTACCTCTTTGGAGAGGATAAGGAAGAATACACAAATGGTAGAACAAATGGTGATCAAATGCAGCAGTGAAACATATTAGACACTATACTTAAAGTGAATTATACAACATGTATGGGGAAGGGGGAGGGAATCAGGAGGGAAAACTTGGGAGAAAACAAGAGAAGAGGTGACACTGTTTAAAAAGAAATGGACTCAATAGCTGATGTATGTAACTCTAACCCCACTCTACATCATCTTTACAATGACAATAAAATATTTTTTAAATAATAAAGCAGCATTTTATAGTATATTGACATGTTAATGGGACTGATGGTCTTTCAATGAGTTGCTACCAATTCATCCCAATGAAATAGAATAAATCACAAACTGTCATATTCAGTAATATTTGCTTTATGTAAATATATATGGATGCAATGGAAAATGGTAATGTTCAATCTATTATGTACTGTGTCAATTTGTAGAAGTAATATAGCACACTCTTAGGGAATTAAATAGAAAGTAATTAAGCTTTTTTCCATCTAAAAGTGTTTAAGCTCTCAAGATGAGTAGGATAGACAAGAGATTTTATAAAACCAAAGATGATGTTTGACCCTCTCCCTCTGTAACAATGAGATGTACAAGACACTATGTTGAAAATGAACTTTTCAACTTTGGGTGGGACAGGGAGGGAGGGAGGAGTAGGGAAGGTGGAGAGGAAAGGAATGGTAGGGGAAAACAAAGGAGGGGGTAACAACACTCCATAGGAAATGTACACATTACCTTACACATGTAACTGTATAGCCTCTGTACACTATTTTTAGAATAAAAATAGATATGTAAAGAAAAACTAAAGATTATAAACCTAAAGATGAGCTGGGTTCTGGTGGCTCATGCTTGTAATCCTATCTACTTAGGAGGCTGAAATTTGAGGATTACAGTTCAAAGCCAGACTGGGCAGGAAAGTCTGTGAGACTCTTATCTCTAATAAACACTCAGAAAAACGGAAGTGGCACTGGTGGCTCAAATTGTAGAACGTTTACCTTGAGCTGAAGAGTGAGGGAAAGCATGCAGGCCCAGTGTTCAAGCCCCATGACCAACAAAAAAAATAGAAATAAATAATAGTAAAGATTATATACACACATACACATATTTTACATATATATATATTACAAATACACACACACACACACATATATGAGAGGGCAAAATCAAAAGACAGTGTGAAGACATTGAAAACATTGGAAACTCTGCATTTGTGCTGAATGAGAAACACAATGGCTGAAAATTAACAATTTACTTTGTAAAATTTTTAAGCTGGCTCGAAACATAGGAACTTCAATATAAAGCCATGTGACTTGTAGACTATTATTATCTAATAAGGACATATATCTTAGTGGATATTTGTTTTTTTTTTCTTTTTTTTTTT
>NW_012267268.1:1088566-1103651 GCF_000151885.1 Dipodomys ordii | reverse complement strand
TTTGATGTCAGTATAACTTGTGGAGGAGATGGGGAAAAACCAGTTGTTTAAGGATACAGGTGGATCTGATGCAACAATGAGAAGTACAAGTTAGTGGATATTTGTTATACTTAAGTTTCCAGAGGTTATAAAAACAACTGGGGAAATCACACAGCAATATTAAAAGAGGCTCTTTTTTCTTCAGTGTGTGAGTTAAAATATTAGCATTCTTCACAAAACTTATCAGTAGCATTTTCCTAAACACATGATTTTCTCATGGCCTTTCACTTTCTTGTCTTATTATAGATCCAAGAATTTGTTACCCAGTCTTCACATACATCACATAAAAAGAGTTTTGTATTTTAAAACAAAGCTGTCACATGAATAAATATTAAATAGTATAAAGAAGCAAAATAGCCTGTGTAAACAGTATTGTTACACAACATGTGACAAATTTGTCTACAATCCTTCTCGATGTATATTTGTTAATTATAATGGATAATGTTCAAAATGATGAAAATTATTACTAAGAATATTTCAAGTGGCAAATAGTTGTTGTGAGTTGAGTATAATGTATTATAATTTTCTCTTCACCAGGTTTGGGTTTAACTTTTCAATGTTTGGCAAATAGAATGTGACTTAATATACTGAACAAAATCTGACAAAGCCTTAGATATGCATTTGTGGTTCAACTTGTACATGTAAATATTATTTTCTGGGTCCTTAAATAAAAACAAATGGAGAACTGCACTCACTAAACAGTGTGAAACATTGCTACACCAATCAACATAAAGGTATTTGAATGAGAAATAAATTTAGTTGGTGTTTGTTGTTGTGATTTGGATCTTTGATTATGTTCCATTACTCAGCAGAAACTGAATAATAAATTAAATTACTCTAATTATAAAAATAAAATCTCAAAATTAAGTGCCTTCATAATTTTCATAAGCATTTGGTAATTTTGGTACACAATGTTATAGATTTAAGGTAAAATCCAATTTTCAGAAAGGAAAAATAGCAAATACATATTACATTTATATTTAGTTTATATATTATATTATATATTTAAAATGTTACACTGAAAGAAAATACATGGCAAAATTGTTTCTTTCTATGCTTATAATCAAAATTGATAAATATGAGTTATACATATGTATATGTATGTGTTTATATGAGAGATATTGGAAATCAAATACTAAGCCAATGACACATCACCTGACTTATTAATGAATAAGTCTATTTAGAAATACGTATTTTCTATAAGCAAGGATTTTTTGGATTTGTGGTTAAGGGAATAAGGCCTTTAAGTAGCCCACTAGGTATCATTTTTAATTATATCAAACCCTTTGCTGAAAAACTCTTCAAAAGGCAGAATATCTTATCTATTTTGTTTTAAGTAAAATGAGGTCCAGAAATCAGTGGCTCATGCCTGCAATCTTAACTGCTCAGGAAGCTAAGATCTAGGGTTGTGATTTGAAGCCAGCTGGACAGGAAATTCCATGAGACTTATTTCCAATTATCCAGCTAAAAGCCAGAAGTGGAGCTGTGGTTCAAATGGTAGACTGTCAGCCTTAAACAAAAAAAAAGCTAAGAAACACCCAGGATCTGAGTTCAAGTTCAAATATCAGTACGTGTACATAAATAATTAACAAAAAGCATCCAATCTACACAACAAACAAAAACCAAACATTACAAAATAGGACTTCATGTATTATTAAAGAGGACAAAGCCCGACCAATCTCTGAAAGAGAACTCAAGGAAAAGAGAGTCATTGCACCAAAGAATCTTTTTTTTTTTTTGGTCTAATATACCTCATGATTTTCTAGACCAGAGGTTTATAGAAAGCACACAGTAAGAATTATTAACATATTCTTGTTTCAGTTCCTGATAGACAAAGGGAATAATGGACATTGTAGAGAAACAAGAATGCATGTTTCCTTCAAGGGAAGCTCTTTTTAAGCCAGAATTAATAAATGAACTCAGTATATATTTACAAGAAATTAATATCAAATCTTCCAATGTATTGTCAATTCTTTCAAATTTAAAATGCTACAGTCCACAAACACTTGTTTTACTTTAGAAAACACTAATACCTGTAGACAACAAAGACTTTTAGATGAGTATTTTTTTAATTGCAGTTTCTTTATTTCACACAATTTTGGGGACAGAATGAATTAGGAAGTTTTTAAAATGTTACACTAAAGGGAAGATATGTCAGAATTTATTGTTTCTTTCTATACTTGTAATCAAAATGCATAAATATGAGCTTCACCCAAATTACTTTAAATTACTAAGAAACATTTTAATGATAGCATATAAAATTTGTTATCAAATGATTACTATACTATGACTCAAACCTGGAGATAGGACGCTGGAAAAAAATGTCAGAATTTGATAACAAAATAGTATTAAGCCCAAAGTAATCAGTATTTAATGAGAGTAAATAGAAATAGTAGGACAGGGATTTGGAATTCTTGGCAGATTGATATATTGGGTGATTATACTCTCTTAAAAGATATGGAAATGTGAGATTTATTATTCATTACATTTTGCAATATTTACTAATTGAGTTAAAAATCAAGAAACTTCCTTGTGCGCATGGTACCTCCAATATGAGAATAGTAAATCCAGGAATTAATGATTCTCTCTTTTTATTTGAGAGATGTTGGTATGAAAGCATTAGTTCTGCAAACTTTCTGTTCCTCTCCAACTGCTTGTCACTAAAAACTCAGTGACCTAAGAATCTATCTGATTAGACTTGTTTGAGAAGGAAATCTGTGCATCTTGAGGAGTGTTTGACTAGTATAAATAAGAAGTGACAATATACCAGGCACAGATGGCTCACGCCTGTAAGCCTAGCTATTCAGGAGGCTGAGATCTTCTGAGGATCACGGTTCAAAGCCAACCTGGGCAGCAAAGTCTACGAGAATCTTATCTCCAATGAACCACTAGAAAATCAGAAGTGGTGCTGTGACGTACAATACAATATGGAAAAGAATATAAAGAGGAGAAGAATCTTAGTAGAAACAACTAGATGTAGTACACAGGAATGTCATACCTCAATAAATACTGTTCATCACCTTTGAACACTCGGCCTATTTTATAAAATGTAGAAATGGCTATATGTGTTAGCATTTGTACAGAGAAACTGCCATTCTACTCTCCAGCACAGATATTCAATAAATTGTGGAAACTTAATTTTTTGAACAAAAAAAATAGAAACTGATCATTTGAATAATAGAAAATCTTGGGACCACAAATCAAATAAACCCAGAAGCAAATATAGGAATATAGTTAAAAATAAATGCCTAAGGCCTAATGGGAATTCTTTAGGGTGTCAGGAGAAACTTCAAACTTTCAGATGTAAACTCATTTCTTCAATAAACACTCAAGTAGAAAATAAGTCACCAAAATAAGTGCATGGAACATTGCCTTTTGATTCACCCAACATGTTACTCTTACAGGACATTGATTTTTTTGAGGGGGGCAGGGTAATAACTTGTATGTAGCTTTTAGTTGGTGGCAGAGAAATATATCCTCAGTGGCATAAATTCAACTGATCTCATGATGTAGATTAAAACGTACAATAAATTGTGTTGCCAGATTTTTTTTCAAACCACAAAGACTATACCCCTCCTCTTAATTTTATTCCCTTAAGGAAGGTGGAATTTATTGGCTATTAAGTAAAGTTCCAGGCAATGCATCTATGAGCATTTTCCACTCTTCCATTTCTATTAACAAGGACAATTCAAGGACAGACATTAATTGTGATTCTGACACTGTTTTACTTTTATGGTTAGCTTTGAGAGTAATACCATACATACAATGACTATATTCCCATGTCAGGTCCTCTACTTTTAATTTCCTGATTTAATGAACTATTGAATTTAAGGATAGACTCTGACTTTAAAAGTAGCTTCCCACCAAAAAAGAAATTAATTTCACTTTTCAAAAGAACATTTTCAAGCAAGATACATTTCAACTAAAGAACAGCTAAGAACATATAAAATATTAAAGAACAGCACCAAATGATGATTTTAAAAATAATATATCCATTATCTATGCTTCACTAATTCCTGAGTATTACTACTCAGGAAAGATATTCTAGGAGCTGTTCTTCATTCTTCAGACACTCATGAGCAAGAGTACCTCACCTTCAATAATATGAATTTTTTTTTTTTTGGTCAGTCGTGGGGTTTGAACTCTGGGCCTAGGCACTGTCCCTCAGCTCTTCAGCTCAAGGCTAGCACTCTACCACTTGAGCCACAGTGCCACTTCCGAAGCAGTACTTTTGCTAGTGGGGTTTTGAGAACCTTATGAATCTATTGTGTTTTAGATAAGGGTAGACTGTCTTGTCTAGGTTATTATATAGAACAGTCCCTTTTCTGATGTCAAGATTCAATTAAACAACAAGCATTTTCCTATCATCTTCACATTTCTTAACAAAGAAAATCATATGTTGAAAGAGAAGTAATTCTAAATCACTACCAACAAAATGTCCCAATCTCATTTCCAAATTCCTAAAAATCATTTAAAACATTGTAAATGTAACAAAATACTTGAATTTTATAGATGTAGTTATTGGAAATTATGACTACTCCTAGAAGTATTACTGTCAAAATTACTACTTTTTTCAAATATTCATCATTTTAAAATATATACATATTTATACATATATACATATATTTAATTGATAAACTAAACTAAGAAAATAATGGAAACAATCAGTATTAACCATTATTAACTATTAACTCAAAATTTTAGACTAGAGTATGTACAACTAAATTCCCTCTCACTTTTACTCTTTTAAGAGTGGGCAAGATCTTCCTTTATAACCTAAACTGGGACTGAATGAATAATATCATTATACATTTGCCTCAGTGCTTGTATAGTGGTATTATAGGCCTGAGTCACTATGCTCAGTATAATATTCCACATGGTATTTTTTTGTTTGATTGTGTTATTTTTTATTGTAAAAGTGGTATATAGAAGGATTACAGTTACAAAAGTAATTAATGAGTACATTTCTTGTGGAACAGGTGTATTCTCTGCCTCATTTTCTCATGCTTTCTCTGTCCCCCTCCCAAGACTCCCCATCCCCAAGTTGTAAAGTTAATTTCCAACATAATGTGTAGTGAGTATCACTGTTGCATTGGTTCACCCTTTGTCCCACCATTTCTGTGATTATCCTTCCTTTCCCCAAATCAGATAAACTTATAAACAAGACAAAGTGTACAGAAAAAAAGAAAACAGTGACAACAGAAAATAAATCAAAAGGAAAAACATAAAAGAAAAAGGAAATAACCACAACCAGTACATTAAAAATAATAGCCTCTTGTTTTCATATCTTGGAGTTCATTTCGATTAGCATCATTTCATATGGTCACATATACATAGCTATTGAGCTATTGTGATACTTTACTAGGACTATCCTAAGCATATTCTAATTATTACAAATGAGTGAAACCATGGAGCCTATGTTTCTTTGGTCTGGCTTACTTCACTTAAATATTCAAAAGTTTAAAGTTAGAAAATGCAAACAAAGATACTATACTTATAATAAAAATAGTTTTATATATGTACACTGAAAATTAACATACATTTAATATAAATACATAGCGACAAAGACTTCTTATAGATCAATCATGAAATCTACTAGTGACAGATTAATGTACAATGAAGAACAAATATTTCTTAGAAAAATTTTCAATTATGTTCACATAAACATTTTTAACCAAATTTTAAGAGATTGAATCTAGAGATTGCCTATTATTGGCACTGATAGCTGAGACACACTTATTTTGCTCCGCATCCTTCTGTTGACTTATGTGAATTATAGCTATAATGATTGATACTGCAGAAGTAATTCCAGATCATAAAATGATCCTCAAGTTTGGGAGGTAAATGACAGCAAAATTCAAGAAGCTAATATAATTGTCTTACTTGTCATAGAAAGTCTTCCTAAGGGTTTAGCATGCAAGATAAGTAATTTAACTTTCTTATTTAATAAATATTGTTATTGTAAAGATACTGTACAGAGGGGTTACAGTTACATGAGTAAGGTACTGAGTACATGTCCTCTCAACATTGTTACCCCCTCTTTGTACTTCCCAAACATCCCTTCCCTCCACACCTCCCAAACTCCTCCCCTAACTCTGCCCTGCACCTGAAGTTGTAAAGTTCGTTTTCAACATAGTGTCTGGTGCATCTCATTGTTACAATGGGTCAACTTGTATCCTTAGTTCAACATTTTGTTATTTTCCTTCCCTTCCCCAAATTAGAAAAATGTTTATACAAGATGCAGGGCACCAGAATCAAATACAGTAAAAACAAGGGTTGTACCATGGGGGAATAACATACAAAAGAAACAAAAAAAAATCACATAGTACATTCTAAGTACATTAAAAACAACAGCAAGAAAGATAAAACCTCTTGTATCCCTATCTTGGGGTTTATTTTGCTTAGCATCCTCTTATATTGTCATATGTACATAGCTTTTGACCTTTTCTGCTTGTCCTAGACATATAACAACTTAACTTTCTGTAATTTTATTGTTTCCATTATATGCAGCTGACCCTAGTGTCCACCAATGCTATACATGAAAAAGTTCATTCTAAAAAACAGTCATGTCTATAGTGTAAACTTAACTTTTTCACATATAAAATAATGAATGTATTGTATTGACTGACTATTAAGTACTATTCTTAGTCAGTTGAAGTCACATTTTAATTTTAAGGGGTTTTGATTTACCAAATTGAATTCTGAAAGTTTTAACCTAGAATATTTTTAAGCTTTGATTTATTCTGGGATTTTGTCCTTACTGTACTGCTTTCTAATCATTTACTTAGACTGTGAAATATGGATGGTGATTATTTCTGTTAGGATGTCGTGAAAATGAAGAAATATAAGCTGAGTGTCCAATGGCTATCAGCTAATATCAATGTCTTTTGCCACTGACCTGCTTAAAGTGTTGAGTTTCTAATCCTTTAAAATAGTATACTTATATGATAGAACAAATGTTTTACAGTGGGCCACTAGAGTAACAAATGTACACTGAATGTGTGTTTGTTCTCTTAACACAGCTGCCATGAATAAATGATATTTGAATTTTAACCCGAAATCATTTCAAACTAGGACAGTTGTTTGAATTTAAGCATTATGAGTAATACTAAAAGGTTAGAGATGGAGAGAAAGATTGAAAGAGAGAAAAAGAGAGGCTCCACATATTTCATTGTACCTGGACTTTTGTATGTATTCTCTATTCTTATAATTGATCCCAGTTCCTTATTAGAACCTACATGGTAAGTGAATTCAATTACATTATTGGCTTTTAAAAGCATCTCACATAATAAATCAAAATTGGAATATAATCTAGATTATATCATCAGAGCAAATACATGTATTATGTAAATGGATGAATGCACATCATAATTAGCAACTTAGAAAAACCTCAACACCTAATTGAAAAAATGATAGTTTCTACTTAGTTTTCACCTTCCTGATAAACTGACACAAAAATACACATTATATTGTCTGTATTCTTTTTTAAAATAAAAGAAAGCTGAAATTAAGGTTCAGAATTATGTCCTGTATGCAATTATTTTTTCTTTCTGTTTTAGTCTTCGGTGCCTTTTGTCTTATATTTAAGCTTATCTGATCCATGGCAGGAAAAGGGAATCACAGAAACAGCAGGACAAAGAATGAACTAATGCAACAATGATACTGACTAGACACTATGTTGGAAATGAACTTTACAACTTGGAGAGAGGGGAGTAGGGAGTGGTAAGCAGGAGAAAATGAGGGAGGGGGCAATAGTGTTTAAAAAGGAATATAATCATTACCTTACTTATGTAACTATAATCCCCTGTTCATTCCCTTTACAATAAATAAAATTAAAAAAAAAGTCTTTAACAATTGCCCCACTCTAGTTCCTTAAGCTAAATAGTAAAAGGCAATACAAACAACAACAACAAAAGATCAAGGATGTTTGTCACTTCAAGAATGCAATCAAGAAGAGAAAACAGCATTTTATCAGTGAAACCAATTAATCTGGGAGATATGAAGAGTTTAAGTAAATTTTTATTTTTATAGGTTTAAATTTGATATAATAACCTTAAGCATTATGGAATTCCTTCAAACAACTCAGTTTAACAAAATGAATACCAGGAACTCAAAACATTTGTTGTAGGGAAAGACAAAAGGAGGAAGGGAATGCAGATAGTTGTTGCTTTGTATGTCCCGCCCCCAAGACATAACCCCTGCTTTCACTGTATTTGATGTTGGTATAATTTTTGAAGGGGAAGGGAAAAAAACAAATCATTTAAATAGGGATATAGATGGACCCATTGCAACAATGAGATGTACAAGTTGTTATGTCGAAAAACGAACTTTACAACTTTGGCCAGGGGGTTGGGGTGGGATTGGAGTAGAGGGAAGCGGGGAGGCTGGGAAGGGAAAACAAAGGAGGAGGCAACACTGCTTGATAAGAAATGTACTCATAATTTTGCCCATGTAATCGTTACCCCTCTGTATGGTATTTTCACAATAAAAAAAAGAAAAAAGGTGGGTAAATGCAGTCATAATATTCAATGTACATATGTGAAAATGGAACAAGGTAACTTGATATGGGTGGAATAGTGAGATGGGAGAGCATTGAGTTCATAAATTGATATGCTGAAACCCATTTGTACAACTACATAAGAAAAAAATATATTTCAACATTTTAATTATTTAAATCTAATAACTGTGGTGATTATCCACCAAACTCCTCCTCCTATAGGTTTTGTGGCCAGATGCAAACACAGGAAAGACCAAAGATGCTCCCAGTAAATTATCATCCATCAGATGGAAGAACAGAATGCAGTTAGCAAACTTGATGAAAGTTCAGTATCCCTAAGTTAAACTGGGCTGTAAATAAACAACGATCCTAAAAATTAAATCAGTTGTAATCACATCTTCAGGACTTTAGGTCAATAGCTCATGTCTGTCCAGTTGAAAGATGTAATTCTCCAAATAAGCAAAGTAATTCACAAGAAATATTTTGAGAAGTAGCTTTTACCTATTATGTCCAAATGTTACATGATGTATTCTACCATTTATTCAACAAATTAAGATTAGAGGTGAAGTCTTCATTACAGTATCTACTCAATAATTGTCTAAGTATAGTTTTTTTTTGCGGGGAGGGAATTAAGGGGAGCAGTTCTGGACAAAATAAAAGGATATCTTCTTTACAAAACATTAACCGAATAAATTATGTAGTGATGTATTCTGTTCGAATAGGTTCTGTTGGCACTTTCTTAAAAGCATAATAGTTACTTATATGTGATTTAAAGCAAATGTCATAGACTGATTCCTTTTGTTTTTCATTTTTGGTCAGTTATGGGGCTTGAACTCTGAGATTGGACACTGTCCCTGAGCTCTTCAGCTAAAGGCTAGCACTCTACCACTTGAGTCACAGCACCACTTCTGGTTTTCTGCTGGTTAATTGGAGATAAGAGTCTCACAGACTTCCCTGCTTGGGCTGGCTTTGAACCATGATCCTCAGATCTCAGCCTCCTCAGTAGCTAGAATTACTGGCATGAACCACTTGTGCTCAGCTAATAGACACTGATTTCTTAGTCACAGTGAAACAAAGGGGCTCTATTTTGTTTTCTACAAAAATCAATTTTCAACATAAATTTTCTTAGTAATTCTGGAAAAAATATGTCTGAAATTATTATTAAACATCGCCTGTTTGCCACATTTTCAGTCTAAGTTATTTAGAAAGACCTTGAAATACAAGTGCACACACACACATACACAGACACACAAACACACACACACACACACACGGGTATATTGGTCATAGAGCATGAACATAGCGGGGCCTAGGCACTGTCCCTGAGCTTTTCTGGTCAAGGCTAGTGCTCTACTACTTTGAACCACAGCACCACTTCCAGTTTTATCTGGAGAAAAGAGTCTCAGGGATGTTGCCAGTTCTTGCTTCATACAGGAATCAGATTTCAAACACCTGAATAGCTAGAATTACAGGTGTGAGACAACAGTGCCTAGGATGAATGTATTTATGGATGCACGCATACATGCATGCATGTATATATACACATATATACATATACTTGTATGTATAGATGCATGTGCATATATCCATATGTATTCGCATGGGTGTATGTCTTACTGAAACCATCTTACACATAAGAATATTTCTACAATCTTTATTATAAAGGGTCTCATGGGCTATAATAGAGTTCCAGGGGATCCAGACCCAATCATTAATACTGTTGGAAGAAAATAGGAGTGAGACATGTACAGGGATTTTGATGAACTTATTATTCACATGCTATTATTTTTCTTAATAAACAAGTCTTTCTTTCCTGTCCCATTCTTTTACGTCCCTTATTCTTATATATGTTTGCACTTCAATTAACCTCCATTGATAGACTGAACAGACTTTTGAGCTAAGATTTGGGGGATTTGAGTTTCAAGTAAGAACTTTCTAATAACAGGATTATATTTAGCTCATTCTTTCCCAGAAACTGAATTTTTAGATCAATGGAGAAAGTGAAGATAGCTAATAGTGTGACACAAGAGTGAGAGAAATTTGTATGTGAGAGGTTGGTATTTGGGGAAGAAAGGTGTTACATTATCAGTGACAGTCTGATCCCAGTATGTTTGAAAGCTGTCATTAGTAAAATTAGGTCAATCACACTGTCTTCTATATTTTTCTTAGAGAAACTACAAAAGTTTGTTTGTTTGTTTGTTTGAGTGAAGCTTTGAAAATGGGAGGAAGTGTTCCAATTGAGATAAAGGAGATGATACAGTACATCAGTTTCCTAACTACACAGACTTGTTTGCAGCATCCATCTCCATTCCAATTATTTCTGCCTCCTTTTCCCACAAAAATGGCAAAGACAGCTTCCTTCCAAGCCACTGGGGAAAGAAATATAAAATCTTTTCCTACAAAACTTCCTGATTTGCTTTACTTTCATTCCTTTGCTTCCTACTAGGAAGTGATGCTCTTTTTCTGGAATGATATCCAACAGCACAATGTTTTCAATTTTCAAATATATGGAGTTGTTGTTTCACTTGGATTTGGTATGTAGTTTCTCATCTTTACAGTAACAGTTAACTAATATTCATTAAGATAATTATTGAATTCATAGGAATACTTTGCTCTGCCAAATAGGACCTCAATATCACATAGTACTATATAGAAAGTAAATGTATGCCCAGTTTAATAAATATCTCACTAATTTAAAATAAGCCATGACTTTCAAAGCTATCTGTTGCAACACTACTGCCTGCTTCATAAACACCCTGAGAAACCTAAGAAGAAGGTATAATACAAATATCCAAAGAGCCAAGACTACCACTGACATACTTCATTGCCTCCCAGTTGTCTCCTCTGGGCATACAAACTCCTTACATTGTAAACCCCCACACATGTGTATGCTGTTACTTGTCCTTTTCTCTACATCGTTGTGTTCATCCATATTGAAATATGTTACAATATGTACTCAATGACTCTTTCTCCTTAACATCTTCTAAATTTTAATCTCTGCTATCAAATAAAGCATCTATCTCAGCTGAATTTATAGTAGAGAAGATATTTTATCAATGGACATACAGAGAGTTCACTGATTTGAGAAAAGGAGACCCTCCATTAATAGGGATTTTCCCAAAATATCCAATCTTCCACATCCATGTGTTTATCATTTATAGTTTCAAACAACCAAAAATGTAAAATATTCAGAAAAGATGCATCTGTGCTGAACAGGTGCAGATTCTTGCTTCTGTGATATCCTAAACAATACAGTAGAACTATTTACATATCATTTCACCTGATAAGGTTATCCATAATTTAGACCTGATTTGAAGTATTCAGGAAGATGTGCATGGGTTGTGTGCAAAAGCTATGCTATTTTACATAGGAACTAGTACAGGAAGAGATTATGGACTGTAATTAAAGAAGGAACATTATTATTATATTCAGTAGAGAAAGTATTCAAATAGATAAGATACTACCCTTATCAAAGATTAGGTGGCTATAGGTCTATATAGGTCTGTATAGGCTATGGGTTCATTTCTGGGTTTTCAATTCTATGCCATTGGTCCTGAGGTCTCTTCTTGTGCCAGTAGCAAGCTGTTTTGATTACTATGGCTTTGTAGTAGAGTTTGAAATTTGGTATTGATATTCCTCCAGCACTGTTCTTTCTGTTGAGGAGTGTTTTTGCTATTCGGGGTCTTTTATTGTTCCATTTGAAATTTTGGATAGCTTCTTCTGTTTCCTTGAAGAATGAGGTTGGAATATTGATAGGTATCACATTGAGTTTGTAGATAGCCTTGGGAATGATTGCCATTTTCACAATGCTGATCTTTCCAATCCAGAAGCATGGGAGGTTTTTCCACTTTCTAAATTCTGTTTTGATTTCCTTTTTCAGGTTTTTAAAGTTTTCACCATAGAGGTCCTTCACTTCTTTGGATAAGTTAATTCCTAGGTATTTATAGGTCCCATGGCTTCCCTTATTTGTGAAAACTAGTATATATCTGAGACAAGCAGAAAAAGTCAGATAAGATGATGTTAAGCGAAATGAACCCCAAGTTAAGGACACATGTTTTTCTTTTTGTTTCTTTGTTTCTTGCTATTGTTTCTAATGTATTTATAAGGTACCATGTGATATTTTTGTTGCTTTGTATGTCCCTCCCCCACGGTATAATCCGTGTTTTCACTGTATTTGATGTTGGTGTAATTTAGGGAGAGGAAGGGAAAAAATAAATTGTTTAAACAGGGATACAGGTGGACCCATTGCAACAATGAGAAGTACAAGTTGTCATGTTGAAAACAAAATTTACAACTTTGGTGGCGGGGGGAGGATTGGGTGGGGGGCCAGGGGGGAGGATGGGAAGTGATGGGAAGAGGAAACAAAGGAGGAGGCTACAATGCTTGATAAGAAATGTACTCATTACCTTGCTCATGTGATTGTAACCCCTCTGTACAATATTTTCACAATAAAAAGCTTATTTAAAAAAATAAAAAGACACTACTCTCATAGCAGGGCAGTAAGAAAGCAGAGAGAAGAAGGAAATACAAGAAAAGGTATCTTATCTTTGAAAAAACAAAACAAGCATGTCACTCCTGTTAGGCTTTCCTTGTTTGGTCAGCTAACAGGGAAGATTTTTTCACTGTCTAAACTCAACTGTGAAAAACTGTAAGAAAATACAAACCAATTACATCTGTAAACAACTTCTTTAGTTATACCACTCAGGAAAATTTGGTAATTTTCTATAAATTATTCACTTACTGTAACTTGTTTTTTTTATCCTCAAGAGAACTATTATTCTTCTCTTGATACAAGGAGAAAAATTTTACTTCCAATAGGATTTTTTAATGAAAAGAAAGCAATCTTTCTCTTACATTGATCATAACTCTAAGTACTTGAGTTTTGCTTCTGCAAAAACTGTTCATGGGAAAAATACAACTTTAAAGTTTTACTATCTGGAACAAATTCTTTATAAAGTCACAGGACATACCATTTCATAGATTAGCATAAAACCCTCCAATTAAATTCTTTTTGATAAAACCTAAACATTTTTATTATGGTGGACATGATTTTTCCTTAATCTCCATAAACTAAATAACCCAATAAAAATCAGCCATGTTTCCCATAGACATTTCTCACTATCTTCTGCCCTTGTGTCCATTTGGTTTCTCCTACTTACAGGTCAATGTATTTTATCCTGAATCCTTAAGTGCTTCTAATTAAGTCAAATTAAAATATCAGAAAATTTTATAAGGCTTCTGATCACTATACATGTAAAGAATTTGTTTTAACTCTTCTGGTAACCTATGATTAAAATTACTTAATTTTTATAGTATACAAATTAAAACACTAAGTAAAAACAATAGATGGTGTCATATTCATGTGCTAATCATTAGAGTATTATTTGGCATGCTGAAAAATTAGTCACCCTTCCTCCCAAAATAAGTATATGTACAATAACTGAATTTATTTTTCAAAATAATGAAGATACCAAAAATGATCTCTTGATTCTCAATAAAATATGCTACAAATCTTAAATATAATTTGGAACAATTTCAAAATCCTTTCCTTTTTTATGAATATCATGAAAAACACATAAAATACATAAAAGAAATTGCTAATGAACTTATTTTCACAGTGTACACCCAGGCTATTTGGGTTTCCTCCTGTCTTGTAACTAGCTTAATCTTGACTGGAACATTTTGAGAACATGTTGCATTCACAGGAGTGTGATTTGTATCTTTGTTTCTTCTAGTATTGGCATGTTTCCTACACAATTAATCCACGCTGTTTCAGGTTCCTTACATTAATCCACCTCTCCTTTCTCTCTTCTCCCTTGTTACCTATCTAGTTATATTCTTCATATTCCCCCTAAACTATTTTTTGTTCTAAAGATGATACACAGAGGGGGTACAGTTACATAATCCGGGTATTGAGTACATTTTTTTTAACAGTATCACCATCTCCCTCTTTTTCTCCAGGTCTTTTCCATCCTGATTCCCCTCCCCCAAGTTATATAATTCATCTCCAACATAGTGTCTACTGAATTAGATCACCCTTTGTGTCATAATTTCTCTGCTTCCCTATTCCCTGCCCAAATCAGATAAGCTTACATACAAAACAAAAGTTACAGAAATAAAAAAAAGCAGTAACAAAGGGCAATTATCAGAAAAAAGAAGAACCACAAAAAGTAAAATAAAACTTTCTTGTTTCTATTTCATGGAGTTCATTTTGATAAACATCATTTTATACACTTATATGCACATTGCTATTGAGCTTTGTTTGTGATCCTCTCCTAAGAATATCCTCCTTTGTTCTCATTGTGCAAATGTTAGAATCCCACTTAATTTATCATATCCAAGAGTAATTTTTTGTATTTTACTATCCATTTGGTTTATTTACAGATTTATAAGTCCACTCTAGTTACAACAACTGAGGGAAACCAAGCAACCTATATTTCTTTGGATCTGGCTTCCTTTGCTTAAGATAATTTTTCTAAATCTTTCAATTTTGGGCCAATGTCATTCTTTCTGATGGAAGGATAGAATTCCATTGTGTATATATACCAT
>NW_012267268.1:1054007-1085471 GCF_000151885.1 Dipodomys ordii | reverse complement strand
CATAGAATTCCATTGTGTATATATACCACATTTTCTTGATCCATTCATCTACTGAGGGGCATCTGGGTTGGTTCCATATCTTAGCTATGGTAAATAATCAAAGGCACTTTTCTTAAGATTTCATTTTATAGACAAATAATAAAAGGATTTAAGTCTTAAAATATAAGAAATGAACAACTTTGACTAAAAATGATGACAGATCCTGTAAGCAGTCTCTACAATACTTTAAACCACAAACTATTAATTTTATCAAATATATTTGACTGCTTTTGTGCAATCTTCAATACTGCCCTATATTAATCTTACGACCACAAATAGTTCTGGTGGCTAAAATGCGAAAAGTGGCTACAAGAAAAATTAGTGCAAAAACAAAACAGGCAGATAATAAGAGAAATCAATCAAGATGATGCATTGTATAAATAATTTGACATATGGATTTGTAACCTCATATGACAACTTATTTTAACATATATAATATGTGATACATATATAAAGATGCATTGTATTTATAATCTCATGTATAGATTTGTAACCTCCTCATAAAACTACTTAATTTAAATATATATATTTATAAAATAACTGTTTTAAAAAAAAGAAAAGTCAGAAGCAAGTATCATGAACCAATTAGCATCCTGATATACATTTGGAAACATTTTCCTGGCTATGCCTTTAATTAACATGAACTGTTTTTGATATTACCATTTATTAGGTCAAGGTCCATTTTAGCTAATTTTTTTTTGTTTCCAAATCTCACTCTTTAGAAAGTAAATGGTTTTACAGTTTTTAAAATGATAAAATGAAAATAACACATAATTAGTTGAAAATCTGCAGAAATACTCAAAAGTAATGTTTTATTTCTGTACTGCAGCTCCATATTTTCTTTAATTACATACAGATTTACTTGAGGCTCATAATATCCGTGAAAAGGAGAGCCTTGGATTTGAGAGTGGAGAGAGTACAAAAGTACCATCTTGGTTGATTGTTTCCTGCACTCCTTAGACAAGAAGGAACTTTTGAGTCATGAGATTTGAGTCATGAGATAAGGAATCAGAGTCCTTACTTGGAGGGCAATTTAAATGCTTCAGTGATAAGTCATTCTGACAGCAGAATGGAGTCAAAAACGTGTCTTGTATGATGTGCTTCCTAAGAATCTCAGGACATGTCAACTTGGATATGTTGGAGCAGTTCATGAAATAGCACACAACATGTGGTTTTGAAATTTTATTTATTTTTTGCCAGTCCTGGGGCTTGAACTCAGGGCCTGAGCACTGTCTCTAAGCTTCTTTTGCTCAAGGCTAGCACTCTACCACTTAAGCCCTGGCACCACTTCTGGCTTTTCTGTTATGTGGTACTGAGGAATTGAATCCAGGGCTTCATATGTGCCAAGCAAGCACTCTATCCCTAAGCCAGATTCCCAGCCCAAGAACTGTGCAGTTTTAAATATGTCTATACTACAAATACCTTCCTTTTTACCATTGTGTATTTCTTTTCTTTTCTTTTTTTTAATTTGGAAAACAGAGCCCTACAGGCCAACAACTCAGATGATAAATTACTTATAAAACTAAACAAATGAATCAATGGCAATAATTATTGCTTTTATGGTTCAGAGTATTATTCTATGTTCCTTTGAAATGGGCAGCATTGTTTTGTGTGTTTTACTAAACCACTTTTGCCATATTATTCTTATAAGAACTCTATTTCTCTTAACTTCCTTGTACAGAGGTTTTCTAGAACAATCTGCCTTTCCCTGTGGATTTGCAAGGGGTCACACTGAGAATAAAATTAGAAGTGTACAATAAAAGCTAAAAATAATAGCCAAAAAAGCAAAAGCCTAAGTATTTTCATGTTAAGTAAGAAAGTTTGGGGGAAGGCTAATAGAGTCTAACAATCATGTTCAGAGATCACAAATTTACCCTGCAAGGCCAATAGAGAGATACCAGTTTCAACTTTTTAAATTTTGTTTTCTGTAAAGATGCTGTATAGAGAGAGTTTCAACTTTAGAGCAGCTAAATTTCATGGCAAGGTCCCATTGCCTAATGTGAGCAACTGTTAGAATTAAAAGTCCCTAAATGGGAATGAAGTGAATATTAGCATACAGGTGTGCATAAATGTGTTTGTTTATTATGTAGGTATTAACAAAAAAACCCTCAAATAGGGGTTACAGAGAAGTAGTTGGTACTTTTAAACCTGAATATCACAAAGTAGTTTTAAAACAGCAGCAATAGACAGGCATCAGTGGCTCAAGGCTGTAATCTTAGCTACTCAGGAGGCTGGGATCTGAGGATTGTGATTCTATGCCACCCCCAGGCAGAAATGTCTGTGAGATTCTTACCTCCATTTAACCAGAAAAAAAGCTGGAAGTAGAGCTATGGCTCAAAGGCTATTGTCTTGAGCAGAAAAAAGGGACAATGCCCAGATGCTGTGTTCAAGCCTCAGTACCAAAACACAGCAATCATCTATTATTCTCATATTTAGAAAAAAATGCCTAATAAGTATAAATGTTTGGGGTTATTCTCTAGTGAAAGTACTCACAGGGGGAAGATGGAGTGAAGTATCACTTTTCTAGTCACAGTGTTTTTTCATTATAATAGGCATTACAGGAAAGGAAACTTGTCCTGAGAATCAAGGTTCTAACTTCAGAGCTATTTTTGGAAGTCCAAGTATTGACATGAAAATCATTTGTTTCTTCTGAGAAAGAAAGGCCACCTGATTTGAATGTAGTACAATTTCTTAGGAAATCATTCACTGAAAGTTCATGTGATCAGTATAACAAACCATGAAACAAATAGCCTAAACACTAATAAGACTGACTTGAGAAAGACAAGAAAATATAATGTAGAACATGTAGGTAGAAAATATTGTTGATTTTTTAAAAAAATTATTTCAGATGTATATGTTGGTGAGAGAGAGAAAGAAAGAGAGAGGGGAGGGAATTGTGGTGCAAAATGTATTTCTCATTGATGGCAGATTGAAAATGATAAATCACTTCTGAATAATTTATGGAATATCCCAATGTGAAAGAATACATTCATTTATTCACCTACATCTTATCACCTGTGAAAGATCTCCCTTTCTTCAACATTAAGGGTACCTGGAATGTATTTTATCCCCAGTTCCCCTATTGATTTCAGGCCTGACTTTTTTCTGAGATGTCTTACTGAGCAGTGAGAGAGGTGAGCATTTAGGAGAAGCACCTGTGATAGCTGTGGATGCTCTATGTAGAGTAGCATCCTGCCACAGTATCCTGCTTATATCCACAGAGAGCTTCAACTTAGGAAGAAGTTCATATAAAGGAAAATCCATCCTGTTGACCATTGCTGGCAAAGACTGAATCTGTGGGTCAGGAAACACTACATGGGGGACTCAGAGTTCCAAAAAGAAAATACAAAACATACTAAACCGAAAACTCACAGTTGTATGTCTTCTATAGTGTTTAACACTAGAAGTAAAAAATGGAAGTAGATACAGTGTTCACTTTCTCCAGTCTCCAAAATTAGCTATGGAGTCAAACCTGTACCAGAGGACAGCTTGTGTATAATCTCACATAGGACTACATCCTTAGATCAAATTTTAGGCATTAAAACAAACTAGGTGAGACTCTTCAAATAGACAAAAGTGCCTGAAATATTATGGAATTGGACTGTGACTTTTTTTCTAGAGCAAATTTTGGAAAGAAAATATCACTTTCATAGCCTCAGATAATTAATAGTCAAACACTCTACACACACACACACACACACACACACACACACACACACACACACTCCATAATTTGCATATATAATTATTATTTTATATAAATATTTAATACTTTTTCAGGCAAAATTAAATCACAGCTATTGATTTGGTATACAAAAATAACATCCTTTAATATGAACCTTTTAAATACAATATTGCAATAATTTATTTGCTTTGTTATTTTAAGTCTATTTTAAAAAGTCAATATCGTGGTTCTTGTAGCTGTAGTATGGCAGTTTTTTCTCTATTGGATAAATGCACTCAAATAGGATTACTGAGTCACAGGGAAGTTCTATGTTTAGTTTTTTGAGAAACCTTCACATTACATTCTAGAGTGGCTGAACAAGCTTACATTCCCACCAACCGTGTAACAGTTTGGCCATATCCTTGCCAGTATTTGTTATTGTTCGTTTTCTTAATAATGGCCATTCTACCTAGAGTGTATAACTAGAGTGTCATTCTAACTAGGAATCTCAATATTATTTAGATTTGCATTTCTTAAAAAATGTTATTGTCAAGGTGATGTCCAGAGGGGTTACAGTTACATAAGTAAGGTGATTACATTTCTTGTCTAACTTGTGACCCCTTCTCTCATTTTTCTCCCTCTTTCTTTCCCTCCAACCCTCCCAAGTTGTTTAGATTATTTCCAGAATATTACCTTGTGTGATTGTTGCAGAGTGGGGAATATTGAACATTTTTTCATGTGTCTATTGGCCATGGTTACTTCCTCCTTTGAGAAGACTAAGTCTATGGTCAATTTATTAATTGGGTTGTTGAGTTTTTGATGATTTAATTTTTGGAGGTTTCACTTTTTGAACTCTAAATATATTTCTTATATGAGTCCCTTGTCTGATGTACACCAAGATAATCTCCCGTTCTGTGGGCTTTCTATTATCTTGCAAGCTATGTTCTTTGCTATGCAGAAGCTCTTCAGTTTGATGCAACCATGTTTACAGCAACATTGTTTACCATAGCCAAGATATGGAATCCAGCCAACTATCCCTTAGGAGATGAATGGATAAAAAAGATGTGGTATATATACACAATGGAATTTGATTGTGATATTGTGAATGATATTGTACCATTCATACGGAAATGGAAAGACTTGGAAAAATTATGTTAAGTGAAGTAAGCCAGACCCAAAGAAACATAGGCTGCAGGATTTCCCTCATCTGTGGTAAATAGAATGTGCCTATAAATCTACAAGCAAACATTCTGAAATATACACACACATACACACATACACACACACACACACACACACACACATACACACACACACACACACACTGGGACATGACAAATTATATGGGACCCTGTGGCCAAAGGAGAATATACATGAGTGAGTTGACCAAGGCTCAATAGCTATTTACATATGATCATATAAAATACGATTTAATGAATGAACTCCAAGAAAAAAAAAACACAAGAGACATTTTTAGTTGTCATTTTTGCTGTTTTGTTTTCTTTCCTTTTCTGTAGTTTGTTAGTTTGTATTTGAGAGGGTTAGGGGGCACAGAAAAGTTAGAACAAGTGTGAACAAATACAACAGTGGTACTCACTAGATACTATGTGCAAAATAACTGTACATCTTGTGGGTGGGGACTGGAAGGGGAAACATGGCTCAAAAAGAATTGGACTCATCACCTGATTCAAGTAACTGTAAACCCTCTATATATCAATTCTACCAGGGGGTGGGAGAGGGAAGAAATGAGAAGGGATGAGAAGGGGAAACAAAGGAAGAGGCAACAATGCTTGATAAGAAATGTACTCATTATCTTGCCCATGTAATTGTAAGCCCTCTGTAAGGTATTTTCACAAATTTTTTAAAAAAGAGAAAAAGAAAAACAAACAAAAACAAAAAATAAATTAAAATTAAAAGTGAATAGTTAAGATGAGTATTACAAAGGAGACTATCAATAAAGCAACTAAGAGTTTGTATTTGCCTTAGATATGACCCATACCAAATATGGGAATTTAAGAAAGTATGTTATTTCTTTCGATTTCCAATTTCCTCCCATAGGAAATGAATTTAACTAATCCACATCTCATGGTAGTTGTTCTGAGGACATCTAACGAAGAAAATATACAAAAAATACTCAGCACCAAGGCCGGCACATATTAACTACTGAATAAACAGCAGCTGTTATTATGATTACTGGGAAATATTAATGCTTATACAGATTCGGAGCTCAAAATGAGTGTATTCACTCCAGTCAATGTGCATTTTAGAGAGCTTGTCATGTGCAGTGATTATGAATAAAGGGAACCAAATTAGCTCCCTTGCCTTGTCTGAGGATAAGCAGAGTGTGCACTACACTCACACTGGCACAGTGTCTTTCTTCACAATTGCTACATAATGATTCTATGTATGTGTAGAGGAAAAAGAGCACATGCCACAGGGGAAATCAGAAGATACCAGGGATTTAATGAGATAAAAATTAGATGTCAAAGTAAGTGCAAAACAGAGTTGGCGGGACATCGTAATCAGAATAATTGAAAGTAGAAGGGGTTAATGTGACACTTTAGCTACATTAGCCTATCACGAAAAACCTTCGTTTACTTAGACATTTCTTATAGATACAAGATGAATAAGTACCATCTAGAGAGCTCATTACAAACCTGTGTTATCCTAACACAGCCACCCCTGAAAAATAGACAATGCTTCTAAAATTCTATTAGGGGTAACTGATGTCAACTCAAGAGGAAAACAGCAAAGTTTCCAGCAGAATCTACCAAAAGGAAGCAGTTCTGATGAGCTGGAGTATGGTAATCCTAAACTAGAAAGTTAAATGCTAAGGCCTAAAGTATAACACAGTATAGTGGATCTTAATTACTTGCGTTCACAACAAAACAATAGGTCAGAAAATAAGGAGGCTGTGTCATGATGTGGTGTGAGGAAAGGGGGTAAATACTGGAGCAGGCAGGAGTCTATACGGGCCTTGTTAAATGCTAGTAGGGGCATAATCACCAGGGATTTTGGTCAAATCTAAGGCTCAGAGGCCAGCCGCAGTGGTTCAAGCCTATAATCTCAGGAGGCTGAGATCTGAGGATCTTCATTCAAAGTCAGTCTAGGCAGGAAAGACTGTGAAACACTTATCCCCAATTACCCACCAAAAAAGCCAGAAGTATAGTTTTGCTCAGTGGTACAGTACTAGCCTTGAGCATATAAACTCAGGAACAGTGTCCAAGTCTTGAATTCAATCACCAGGACCAGTACAAACACACACACACACACACACACACACACACACACACACACACCCCTGATGCAAGTATTTATTCTATTTCAAGCTGGAACATTAACTCTCCAAATGTTTTTCATATCCACCAAAGTATGCAAAACACACTAGGTTGACACTTGGTGCTTGGCTTCCACCTGTAATCCTAACTACTCAGACTGAGTCCTGCAGTAGCATATTTCAAAGCCTACAGATAAGTAGGAGAAACTCTATACCTAATTAACCAGCACCCACTAATACTTAGAAAGCTCCTCTTGTTTTATTCCTTCTCCTCTCCTTCCTCCTACTCATCTATCATTTTAAATACGCAATTGTTTTTGTTCGGCCACATTCTATGGATCCAAATTTATTTTGACTTCACTTTTAAATTTTCCATGTAGAGCAAGCCAGTAATTCTTAATCTTTAAAGCTGATTTTTATAGTTACTAAAGATGAAGAGAAAACTTTCTTTTCCAACAAACTAAAGTCAATTTTAAAATACTAAAGTTTTCTTCTTCAAATGAGAATATTATAATTTTGTTTAATCTCTTTGCTATCCAGTGAGATATGAATTCTTAAATTCTTGCTGAGCCTCCCTTCACTCATATATAATGTCTGTAGGTCTCTTTATCAGTCATCATCAATTTTCCTGTTACTAAACCTGCTCCCAACCCACCAGGTTACCCTTCCCATTGGTTAAGCCTCTCTGTTAGAGAACCTCTCCAAAACTCAGATTTGAAATAGCATCACTTTCTCACTGTTAGCATTTTCACCACATTAGTCAGCTTCAAACAAGCAGCTCTAAATGAACAGTCAGTTTAGGCAATCTTTTGATGCTCAATCTGGTGCCAGAAGCAGAGGTAAACAGAACTCAGCTGTCTATGTGGGGCTATTAGTTTTGTTGACAAAAAATATCTTACAAGCCATGGGTTTCTCCCAGTTCACAAAAGAAATAAAACAACAAAAACCATCAGGCATCAAAAGCTCTAAATTTTGACCAACATAGTCAGGTTGGTCTAATCTCTATGGAAAAATCTGTTCTCATGTTTGACTGCTTTAAATAAAGCCATCAATCCTTTGGCAAGGAAAAGAAGCCAGTGTAGAACATACAATCCATATAATCCTTCATAGAAAAAGTCAGACAGTATTCACATAGAGGACTGGAATATAATTACTTTATGCTTTTTTGAACATGCACAACCATTGTCACATTTCCTATACTAGTTTCACTGATTTTATTCACTCACTAGGAAGAATAAACCATCCTTAACTCATATCACATACTGGCAGAGCTCTGGGAGCCATGAATTGCTGATCCTGCTTTAATGAATTTGAATACAATGCAAAACTGACAAACCTTAATTACTACAGGGGGCATATGTTAATATAAATTAACAAATGCTAATTTAAGTGCATAAAACAAACCAGTTGGTAACTGTAGTACATTGAAGAGGATATCCTGACGAAAGTTTGGAAAGAGAACCTGTTGTAATTGGAGGTTTGAATAGGATTTTCTGAAATGTGAAAGATTAAGGATTAAAAGTTAAGCAGTATCAGTATAAGGGAACAGAAAAAAGTTACTCCAGTTTTTCCTTGTAGAAAAGGAAATAAAAGTTGTGTACTTAGAGGTAAGAACATAACCCAGAACATTGGACAAGTTGAATCAGAAAAGGTCATTCCAAAATACCTATTTATTTCAGGATATATAGATAGATACATACATACATACTATAAATATACACACACCCATATGCACACACATATAAACACACATAGTTTTATCCTTTTCTTTCTCAAAATATTTTACTAGTATATTCTAATTTTACAAGGGGATTACATTATGACATTTCCATATATGCATATAAAGTGCCCTGATCAAACTGCATCTCTTCCTTATTCCTCTTTCCGCTCCTCTAATTTCTTAATTGTTGATGGAACAAAATGTAAAAACTTGCTGACAATATATTAAATGTGTTTTTGGGAATTAAACATTATTGAATTATGACATTGAACATAGAAACTTGTAAGGTTAGCCGTAATTTTCATTACTACTATGCATTCTCTAGATGAGGACATACTCTAAGTCTATTTTTTGGTTGCCTAATAAGGACCTGAGGCTGAGACTTTATAAACAAAATAGGCTTTACTCAGCTCACAGCTGTGGACGTTCAAGAGCATGGCACTGGCATTTACACAGCTTTAGTGAGGTCCTCGTGAGGGACTGTATCACAATGGTGGCAGTGCACCAAAGTGTCACATGGCAAGAAAGACAACATGACCAGGAAGTGACCTGCCGCGCCCTAACACATCAACCAACTACTAAGGCAACCAGAGAACAGCACTGTTCCTTTTGAAAGTAATAATGTGTGAAATACTTCCCTTCAGGTCTTAACTTCTAAAGGTTTTACCACCTCATTACTACCACACTGATATGAAGCCTCACACAGTAAGACTTCTGGAGACACCACTCCAATCATAACAGAATCTAACATACATCAAAGGAAACTTACTTGGTATCACATCCTAAAAGAGGTAGAGTTTGAATCAATAATGGATATTGGTTACTGGGTAACACTAAAGTTTCAGGTAGGAGTCTGTTAATAGGTGTATTTATGCTTTTATTTCCCCTGATATCAATGTTCTTAGACAGAATTTATATACAGTATGATTTACCCTCTTTAGTGAACCTCTGTAAGTATGGCCACTGATTAACCTCCACCACAGTAAAATAAGGAAGAGTTCTTCAATTCTTCATAAGACTATCTATTTGGGCACCACTGTCTCACTCCTGAAATCCTAGCTACTCAGGAGGTTAAGATCTGAGGATCGTGGTTCAAAGCCAGGCAGGAAAATCCATGAGACCCTTATCTCCAATTCACCACCAGAAAACTGGATGGTGCTGTGGCTTAAACTGATAGCATGCTAACCTTGAGCAAAAAAAGTTCAGAGACAGTGCCAGGCCCAGAGTTCAAGCCCTAAACCCCAAGCCCCAAGTCCCAAGCCCAACAAAACAATTAATCCTCTGTTTTTGTCTTTCACACATTTGTCTGTTTCCAGTCAGATGGATTCTACCTGGTCCATATTGTCATATAGATGAAATCATTATTGTGTAGCTTTTTAGGGACCGACTTTTTTTATGTGACACATTTGAGATTCTTCTGTGTGTGTGTGTTTGCTTCAGAAACTCAGCTGCTTTTACTGTTGAATAAAATCCATTGTCTACCTAGACCATACTTTGTTCTGTCATTATATTATTTCTTTTTATTGCCTGGACAATGCTTCTGCCACGTACACTATCATACTTTTTTAAAATAAGTTTTTTTTATTGTGAAAATACTGTACAAAGGGGTTACAGTTACATTAGCAAGGTAATGAGTACATTTGGTATATTTCTTATATAGCATTGTTGCCTCCTCCTTTATTTTCCCCCTACCATCCCTTCCCTCTCATCTACAGAACTACCCTCCCCACCCAACATAAATGTAAAGTTTGTTTTTCAACATAGTATCTTTTACATCTCATTGTTACAATGGGTCTTCCTGTATCCCTATTTAAACAATGTGTTTTTCCCCTTCCCTCCCCAAACTATACCAACATCAAATACAGTGAAAACAGGGGTTATACCATGGGGGAGGAACATACAAGGCAACAAAAAAATTACATGGTACCATATAAATACGTTAAAAACAATAGCAAGAAAGAAAAAAAAAAAACTTATGTCCCTATCCTGGGTTCATTTCACTTAACTTCATCTTATCTGGTCAATTGATCTATCATTCTATTAACTTAAAAAGGTTCATATGTATTGATTGTACATATAAAAGGGCCTCAGTGTGAGGTCTTATAACTTGTGTATAGAACACACTGAGAAAATCATGGCAACTACCATTTCCTTCTTATTATTTAATAATTTCAAGCTCCCCCCTGCAACATCTCCATAAAATATGCAACAGAGAATTCTTCCTTATATCATTCTAATTTTAGGACTTGTGAGCACTCTATTAATGTTTTAGATAATTAGTGTTTTGTTAACTTTAACTTCTTTTAGGATTTTTAAAGAGATCCTTGTGATTTTAGCCCTGAGGAGAAAATTATTTTTACTTAAATGTATTATTTGTAAACATTTCCATTTCATTCAATGTAATATTCATTGAATGAAAAGCAAATCATGTTGAGAAAGATTCTATTAAAATTTCCAAGGTTGAGAGATCAACTGAGAAAATTGACATATATTACAGACATATATTGAAGAAGAAAACTTTAGTATTAAAAATTGACTTTAGTTTGTTGGAAAAGAAAGTTTTCTCTTAATCTTTAATAACTATAAAAATCAGCTTTAAAGATTAAGAACTACTGGCATGCCCTACATGAAAAATTTAAAAGTGAAGCCAAAATACATTTGGATCCATAGAATGTGGCCAAACAAAAACAGTTGAGTATTTAAAATGAGGGACGAGTAGAAGGAAGGAGAGGAGAAGGAATCAAAGAAGAGCTTTCTATGTATTAGTGAGTGCTGGTTAATTAGGTATAGAGTCTCTCCCACTTATCTGTAGGCTTTGAACTATGCTACTGCAGGACTCAGTCTGAGTAGTTAGGATTACAGGTGGAAGCCAAGCACCAAGATCCTACAGCAGCTTTTGTCAACCAGTGTGTTTTGCATACTTTAGTGGATATGACAAACATTTGGAGAGTTAATAGTCCAGCCTGAAATAGAACACTACCATTTCAAGTCTAGTTTAATTTAGCCAACAAATTTATATGACTATGATTCCAATCTTGTCAGATCACTAATATTTAAGGAAATTAAAAATCTAGTCTTCCTTGTGAAATCTTTCAGTTTTGAAATACTGTAAACAAGCTTGCGCAATTGAAGCAAACACGGTATATACAGTTTGTCAAAAACAAATGCATGAAAAATACTTGCAATGTACAACGTAGTGGGTAAATTTAGAGAATATATACCTTCTGCTGAGTAAAGCAGATGTTTTATTACAAAAATAATCTTAGCATGATTTTGTTTTTATAATTTATTATCTGTAAAATATTTTCTGCTTATAAATAACTAAATAATATAAATGAATATATGAGTATATAAGAAATAAATACATGGATAAATGAGCCTAGTTGGAAGTGAACTCTTGTTCCATTTAGGATGGTTAAAGAATCAATGTGACTGTTGTGTTTTGATTTGTTTGAGGCAACATCAATTAGGTAAAGTATGAATTAAGGCAAATCTAATAGTGTTCTAAGCTCATTTGTAAAGACGACATTGTTCTCCACTGGAGGATATTTTAATGCTTACATTTGATATATTCTCCTAAAAACAAATGACTTTATAGTGCAATTTTCCCTGAATTTATCCCTCTTAGGATAGTATTAAACTCCAGATTTCCTTTTGATCACTTGAAGTATCTACACAAAGGTCATTAACTGGAAACATCATTTGTTTCACACAGACTCATTAATCTAATCTCTGGCAGCGGTAATGCCTACAAGGTTGATAGCTACTAACAGACAGAAGAGGCTAAACAAAGTAGTGAATGAAGAATGAACATTACTGAAAGCACAGCTATGTGTTAGATCAGCTGCTAAGAGCAAAAACGCTATATACTTTTCAAGAAAAACTGGCAAGTAAATCTCACTGGGTAACAACTTCCTCATCTGCAAAATGAGCACATTAGTTCTGATGAGTTATATGAAGATGGAATTAGATGATGCTTGTAAAGCTCACAGTGAGTGCTCAGTAAGTACCAGGTGCTTGCCTGATCATCACAGTCACACCCCGACCATACCCAGTAGTTAAGAGGACTAGCTGGCTCACAATTCTCTCACTGTTGATAGCAGATGTTAAAAAACAATCAGCCTTCACAATTTCCCTATATCTAATATTCTCTTTATTGACATAGGAACTACCTAAATCAGCATCATTAAAAGACATGAGAATAAGCCAGGATGTTGGTGGGTTTGTTTTTTTTTTTTAGGTTTAAGAGGCAAGTTTCCTATGTGACTTTGGCTAGTTTTTTAACTTGTTTCTCACTATATGTGTGTGTGTGTGTGTGTGTGTATTACCTTCCATATATGTGTATATATATAATAACTTACACATATATCATTTTTGTATTATAAACAAGGTTCAGGGTAATATTTCTAGGAACACAAACATCCCTGTGCTAAACACGATGTATGACAAGCATCATTCTTCTTTATGGTTGATAAATACAACAGTGTTGTTGCAATGATGTATCCAGTGGCCATTCTTATTTCTTCTTCAGAAAATCTTTAAGTCTTTAGCCCACTTATTTATTGGGCAGTTGTTTCTTTGAGGATTTGTTTTGGGGGAATTTAATTTTTTGAGTTCTAAGTATATTTGAGGCCCCTGTCTGTTGTATGACTAGCAAAGATCTGTTCCCAATCGGAGGTCTTTCTATTGATCTTGCTAGCTATGTCCTTTACCATGCAGAAGCTCTGCAGTTTCATGCAATCCCATTTGTCCAACCTTTCTTTGATTTGTTGTGTTTCTTGGTCTTTCTTAAGAAAATTTTGACCTGTGCCAAGGTGCCCTAGAGTTTCTCCTATTATTTCCTGTAATGTTTTCTTCTCCATTCCCATACTTATCAATAAGTTTTTCTTCTCCTTCCTTTCTAAATCAATTTCAACAAGGATCATTGTTTCCTTTTCATACATGTACATATGGTATTTTGACTATATTCACCCTAGTCTCATACATTCCAGCACCCCTTCACTTTTTATAATTGTTTATTACATTGTACAAAGAAATTTCAATTCAGCATGACAGTTTATGAGTACAATACATCTTGATGATTGTCACACCTTCCATTTTCTTTCCCCACCCATCTAGTCCAATCCCATTCATTCCCCTCAAATTCCTTAGTTCTATTTTCATATCTGTACATTGAATCTAATAACTTCTTGCCTTCAGAACTGTGGACAGAGAAGAGTGACTTTTACCTAGTTATGCCCTGTTACTTAAGTGAATAAAGATGTAAAAATACTTAGAATGAAAACTATATATTTTGAAATATGTAGACATGAACATGTAGACAAAGGTATAAAGAAGGATTTAAATGCACTCCTTTTTCATGTGGAATAATGAGGAGGATAAATACAGAAGAACCACATTCATCTTCAAGGAGTTTAGTCTAGAAACCAAAATTTCCCCACCCAGAAACTGAAGATGTAGGAGGGTAACTGCAAACCAGTCTTATACGTATGTTCTTACTCCACTTGGCTAAAAAAAATTTAAACCTGTTTCTAATGTTTAGTATGCCATTACCTTATAATGTTACTTTGAAAATGCCTTTTCCCCTGCTCATAATATATAAAGTACAGGTAATATGAGTTACTTTAGATTCTGAAATGAATCTAAAGTAATCACACCTGTAATCATAGCTACTTAGGAAGGTGATATCTGAGGATTGAGGTTCAAAGCCAGCCTTGGGTGGAAAAATCAGTAAGAATATTATCTCCAATTATCTCCAGTACTGGAGCTGAGCTGTGGCTGAATTGGTAGAGCACTAGGCTTGGGGGAAAAAGAGAAAGAAAGGCTCAGGTTGAGCAGCTAGGTCCTGAGTTAGGATACACGGATACATACACACACACACACACACACACAACACTCACACACAATTCATATTATCCTTAAACACAGAAGCCTGGGTTTATATCATGTACTCCATATAATTGGGTAAAAAATTGTCTGGAGTATTGTTTTATAATAGTTTTATTTTACAGAGCCTTGCCCAGAGTTCAAGCCCCATGACCTACAAAACAAACGAACAAACAGTTTTATTTTAATCTAACAAAAGTAAGGGGAAAAAAGATAGAAGAAATATGATACTGTTTTTTAAAAATGTGTTACTCTGAGCCAGATGTGGTAGCATGACTGTGATTTTAGCACTCAGGTGGGTAGAGACCAGAGGACTGAAAGGACAAGACTAGCCTGGGCTACATAGCAAGTTCAAAGCTAGCTTGAACACATAGTGGTTACCTCATTCAAAGTAATAATAATAATAATGCTAAATTGTTTTTTAAATCATATTGAGTTTCTATCATTTTAGTTGGAAATCTAGTGCAAATTATAATTAGAAAAAGAATTGTGAATAATGTGATTTTCAGAGTTCATGAACGTCAAAGAACCCTATCTTACCTATAGAACATATTCATGGTTTGGTTCAGAAATTTTCCCAAAGACATATGTTATGAAAGATTGGTTCCCAATAAAGCAATGCTGAGCAGAACACCAGTACTTCTGAAAATGGTTTGGATCCTGAGGGCTCTGACCTCATCAGTTAACTAATCTATTGATGAGTTCCTAATTTTAAGGGCTATTGGGAGATGACGAGAAGCAAATAAGAATGGAAATTTAGGAGATGAGACATAGTGGGAGGGAATAGATCCTTCAGATCATGTCCTTGAAGACTGTATCTTACCTTCAGGAGCCCTCCAACTTCTGCTTCCTGGCTTTCATGAAATGAACAATCTCCTCTGCTGTCATTACAGTCTGTTTTATAGAGGCCTATGGCCATGAAGCCAGTTCACCAGGGGATGACCCTTTGAATCTCTGAACCAATTCATCATAGCAAAGAAACAATGACTAACCCTGAAACCAAGTAGTATATTTTATTATGAATATTTCTCATCTATACTACTCTATGGAGAAGTTCTCTGGTATGGAAAGATATGCAAGATTATATGTACATCATTCTGAAAAACTGATTTTATGGAAGAGTAAACTGAAAAGGAACTACATTCTTTCAGCCTGCAGTTGCTATATGACAAGGGAGACCAGAATATTTGTACTTCTCTTAAATATCCTGGGTTTAATTTTTTTTGGTTGGGTGACAGGTAGGAAAAGCTTAGGAATATATTCTAAGTAATGATTGCACTTCTTAATTTGTTAAAAGACATATTTTTATCTTTTCCAAACAAATGGCCTTCTGTGTCAATTTTATGCTACTAGAATACTAGAAAATTTGTAGTTTAGAAGATATACATTATTCCTAAGGTATATATTTCATTCAAATATTATGCTCTAAGGAAACCAGGCATAACAAACAGGACATATTTCCTTTTTTTCTGTAAAATGTAAGGATCCAGTAGAACTTACCTACACCCACCAATTAAAATTAAAGCAAGTTACATAACAGATGTTATGCTTCAAGAAGGATTGAGTCACTTTTACATTCTTTCCCCTAGTCCTCAAAGTTGCTTACTCTAGAGCTCAAGTTTTTACTTACACTTGACTGCCAAGATACAAAAATATAAATTATATCTTTCTGAATGCAAGTCAAATAGCTGCAGCTAGAAAGAAAAATCACATAAAACATCCAGTTCAGTTTAACATGTGTTTACTGAAGCTTACTAAAGAACTAAGAACTCTCTGGTAAAAAAAAATTCATAATTAATGAAAATACAAAATGTGCTCCTGTTTTTAACAAGTATACAATCTCTCAAGTAAGAGGAAAAAAATAAACAGGATGACGGATACAAGACATAAGATAACTAGGAAATGCCAAGCATGGGCAAGGAATACCTTGAACCCAGGGTGTTAGGAGAGAGGTTGAGGCCGGCATTGGGAATGAAGGATGTAGTATGGCTGATCAGAAAAAAAGTCAAGAACAATTTTAGACATAGTCACCAATAACTGCATAAGTAGAGGCCCAAGGGCATGTGAATCAGCAGTATGTTTTGTACAATCAAATGATTTAGTTCAGAGTGTTGAGCCATGTGCCCATGGCCACCCCATAGTGGATCTCTAAAGAGTTTGATGTTCCTGTGTGCAGATCAAGTGCTTTAATATCTGTGATGGAATTAAGTAAAATATAACAAAACTTTATCACATCTCCTGGATGGAGTTCTGAAAAGTAACAGCATTCTTCACTTACCCTACCCTGTATCTGATATGTATCAGGCTACAGATAAAGGACCAAAACAAATTAGTGCGATAAGGAAAGAGGTCCAGCGAGGTAAGAGGAATGGTCAGACAAGTAAAGAGTTAAAGCACAAATAACAGTTAGAGGTCAATAGTAACTATATCTACTGGTCACAGAACAGATTTCATATTGACAAGGATTTACATGATAATGTAAATGTAATGACAGTAGTAACAAATATTTGTTTTCAATAAATAAAATATATAAATATAAATGTATTATTAATATTATTAAGGATTGTTAAAGTTAATATTTTATGTTACAAATACTCTTTATATCCTGCACACACAATGTCATTCAGAAGTCACAAAAAAGGCCACTAAGATATATAGACAGCCTCAGGTCATCATTATACAGACACAGATATTAAAATTTAACACCATTAGCTGATGGTCCTAAGCACAAACAGAACTTGCAGAAATAAAACCCCAAAATTAACCTTGTACATACTCCTTGTCACTATATAGTCCCTTTGTAAAATTCTATGGTAGGAAAAGTTTACCTGTAAGAATGTTGGAATGAATTTAAATTTGATCTTTGAAATAAATAGTAGCTTATAAGAGGATAACACAAAAAATGACAGTGATTTGAAAAGCATATTGTAATTAAAATCTTAAGTATTTTAGAGGATTCTTTTGATTATGCTAGGTTAAGACACATAGAGTTTTATAGTAGCAGCCACTGAAAAATTACAAGTTCTATTATTTCTTGGGGACATTAAGGATTTAAATTATTTGGAAACTGGAAGTGTGACTCAAGTGGTTGAGGATTAGTCCCAGCATGTATACACGTGTGCATACACACACACACACACACACACACACACACACACACACACAAAGAAAAAGCATCTCAATGTTTCTCTCTCTTTTGAACTTTTCCCTCATTAATCCTCATGCACTAAAATAATCTGTGCTAAATTTCAAAATAATTATATTTAAAAAATTAAAATGTTTATGTGTGCATCAGTAAAGACTATGTGTGGCTCTTTCTAAATTTTCTAATGTAAAGTTTTGTTATGGATTTCCATTCCATATGTCTAAAATGACAATGCTTGTTTAACAATCTTATTTTGAGTGTTAAACATCACAATATAATATGTGAATCATATTGGTCAAGTAACTTGAACATAAAAAAAGAATGTTTAAGAAAGAGAAATGGGAAACTCAGGTCATGTCTGGAGTTAATTCAGAAATTAGGTCAACCTGTTAAATCCTTTCAGACACAAAGACAACCTCATATTAAGAACAATGCAGACCTCATTTAGTGTTACAATTTTTTAAAATTCAGAAGTAAGAAAACCTTTGAGACAAACAAATGTTCAGTGACACGCTAATTATTTTCCATATGAAATACATAACTCAGTACAATATTAACCAATACTTCCCTATTTCCTCTCAAAGTCAGCCTAAGTATCATTAATTAAAAATAATCTCCTGCATATGAACATCATTTCTGTTGGTACTGATCATTTCAAAAGACCATGAAAAATCCACAGGGTTAAACAATTTCACACCACGTATCAGGACTTGGACATGAGCTAAAATTCGTATGTAAGCTTAACCCCAGAAATGATGCTTGCAACTGCTTTGGAATTAGAATAATAAAGCTTTTCATCAACTTTCTGAAAGCCAGAGTTGTCACTAGACCATCTTCATGGTCTAGCTTTTATTCCTTACATTGACTTGGCACCCAGACCAAACACCCATTCATTCCTCATCCACAACTGTTCTCAGTTCTCAGTAGGCAGAGGCCCTCCCCAACCCACAGGCCACATTTGCAAGGAGGTTATGTTTCCTTCCCGACTGCTTCCCAACACTAACTGATGGAAGGCCAGACATCTCAAACACAATTCAGCTGCAAATCCAAAGCTCAAATTTAAATGTCATTTACAGAAATTAGTTGATCCTATATCTTATTTTAAAACAAATATATTACAAGGATTTTTTTTCTACTGGTTAATCCTCTGTTCATTTTCTTTTATACAGACAGTAACTTAGAGAGTAGGAACAGTTTGTAAAGTTTGAAAATATACCTAAAATCCTAGTGATTGTTATATGGAAATGACACTAGTCTAAGTGTTGTCTTTATACTTACCTCTATTATATCTCCGGGTCATTTTGACATATATGCAGTGCAATTCATCATATTAGTATTCATTTAGGAAATTCATTTACTATTCATTCATTCATATTAGTATTTATTTATATACATGGCTATTAGTAAAATAAAGTATAAACTACAACACAATTGAAAATAAAATTAAATATGAAAGAAATTATCAATAAAATGTAGACTTATTCTCCCTTTGAAAATCAAAGTAGGTTTTGACCTTTTCTGCTTGTCCTAAACATGTACTAGTTATTGCAAATAAGGGAAACCATGGGACCTATGTTTCTTTGGGCCTGGCTTAATTCACTTAATATATTTTTTCCAAATCTTTCCATTTCCTAACAAATGGGGCAATGTCATTCTTTCTGATGGAGGCATAGAATTCCATTGTATATACATACCACAATATCTTAATCCAGTGTTAATAAATCACTTATTTCTCAAAATGAAATGACACATTAAGTGTGTGATTGAGCATGTACAAGCATCTCATTTGAAGAATTTGTGAACACATATATCCAAACAATAACAACCAAGAAGAAATTTCAGCACACTTATATGAATTTCCGTAGGTAGCAAATGAAGAAAATTGGCACTATATAATCATTATGTAGATGATTCTTCTTTTAAATATACAACTATCCTACAACATATTCCACTGTTTTATATCATACAAGTCTATTATTATCTAATGATGCCCTAAGTGCCTGCCTGGCCGTTTCAAAGACACTTCACAAAAGTATGTGTTGAATCTAAGGAGATACAGATGAAAGTGCGACACTTTGACTGTGTCAACTTGAGGTTGGCTCTGATCTGAATGACTAGCATGTGCCCTGTGGCAAAGGAAAGTATTAGGGCATGTCAGGTATCCTGGGATGATACTTTCCACCGAGCAGGCTGCTCTTATAATCTTTGTTTAACATAAAGCTGCCTAACATCTTCAGAAGAGTCTGTAATGAAGGGTCATGACACAACAGATTCAGGCAAAGGCAAAGAGGCTTACCCCCAAGGTGTTTGCTAAAGTACTAAAGTGCTATAGCGAACAATAAGTATTTAGTTTAAAGGTAACATAGATAAAGACTAACCTCACAACTTGAAATTAGCTAATTTGTTGATAAAGTACAAGGACCTGACAAAGATATCAGCAGGGCAGAGCACCACTGAGAAGTAATTGCAGGTTAAGGTCCAAGTTAAGCAATGCAACCTGGTTTATTGCTTTAGTATCATGTTGAATGCACTGTTAGCTTAACAAAATAGTTTTGACCTTCTTTTTGCATTAAGAAGCTAAATAGAACAACAAACAGCTTTAACTGGCTGAACTTACTTGTTCATCACAAAAAGGAATAATAAATTGAAAAAACGCATTTCAACTATTTAACTGAAAGCATCAGCAGCTTCCTGCACACTAAAAAATAATTGTAAATAGACTGTGTAGATGGAGCTCTCTTACTCTATTGAAATCAAGCATCATTAGTTTTATAAAGAGATTCCAACTGATACACTTAATGAAATATTCCAAAAGATCAATGTATTGAAAGACATTATTTCTATTATTTCTTTAGATCAACAAAGAATGTTAGATGGTAGATTACTGTCATATTAAAAAGAAGACTGTAGCATGTATTATCTTCAGTGCCAATATTTTAAGGAGAAATGACAGAAAGAAACATTAAGAGGAATTATTTTTATAGCAACAGAAATAAAATTTAGTTACCAAAAAGTTAGCTAAGAAGTCCAAAAACTCCTGCCTTGGTGATTTATGATTCATCTCATAATCAGAGACTTGTAGAAATTATGATCTTTATGAATGACAATTAATTCAGTATCTTTTAAGGCTTAGCCACAGTAAGTGATTTTCCAAGTCTTGTCTCACAGCTTACTTCTCAAATAAGAACTACTATTTGGACCATTTTATAAATAAAAGTTTGGAAACCTTTGGAAATCTTGCAAAGATAAGAAGGAGCAATCCAGGCCTCTAGTTCTTGGTGAGAGAGTCTGAAAGCCCAGCATGTACTTTATCATCCCACAAAATCCATTCTCTGTGTAAGATATCCATGTATAGTAGAAATTTAAAGAAAAGAGAACCCCTAAAAAGGAAATAACAAAGTTATTGAAACTAATTATTTGACAAAGGTTTGGTTAATATTGCCCAGTTGTAGTTGTATTACTCAAGTGTAAAGGACAGTAACAGCTTAGTGGGAGGTATGAAAAAATGTGCATTTATAAAAAGGTAACTACAAAGCCAAAGTTTCCATGACAAATAAATCAATACTGATATTTTAACCAAACATCTTGAAATGTGTTGATGCATTTATAGTCTACTGATAAATTATCATTTCAAAATATACCCTAATAGGAAATATTATGATATAAAAGGAGGGAAATCATCAATAAAATCAACTAATCTTGATGAAAAGCACACATAAATTTAGAAAAATAATGAGATAATTTAGCAAAATTTGATAAATGGCACTATTCAATTCAATGTGCATATTAATCATTACATTTTAACAAAGTAAATTGTAGTAGATTAAAATGACTCATCAAATAACTGCATATGGCTTCTTTGTGCAAAATTAACAAGTTATATTAAAACATACATATCTCTCATTTATTTGCATTGCTTTTTACTTAAGATATCTTCCTTTCCAAATGTTCAGAATCTCTAATTAAGGTACTGTTGATATGTGATATTTTTAATCTTTGTTACTGTCTCTCTAACTGAAATCTGGTAAGCATAAACTTTCTCTTCCTTGCCAGAGTAGATTAATTTGTCATCTGTTTTGGCAAAAAATTCCTCTCCAGAAAATCTTGTTTCTTAGCAAGTATTTGATTAGGAATCTTTGTTTTTGCTGCTCTGAAAACATTCCTTGCTCAGAAGTTAAATAAGGAGAAAAGTCAGATGATTCAATAAAGGAAAAGATGAAAGCTAATCTAGGCAAAGAAAAGTGATAAGAAATCATGAGTAGAAAATCAAAACTGACAGAACAAAGTGACTAGCAAGAAGGCAATTGAGATAATTACTATTTCATATGCCAAGACTTCCCATGTTTAATCCTAGATACCAAATATTTTGTTGCATTTATATATGTAAATAAATGCTTGTATGTTAAATTTTACAAAACACATTTATCTGATACCAACAAATATGAATTGCTTAAGAATATTATATTTATACACAGCTGCTTTGTTTTCTTTTTGTCCTAAGGTGCTAACGTTTCCAAAAGGGGCATATTTGGTCCCTTGCATCAAATATGGTTTTATACAAGCACTAGTACAGCTCTTCCAATGAGAAATTTTTAAACCCACTCCCATCTTAAAAATTGAAGTGAGGTTCTAATGATGTAAACTATCTTTTCAGAATCAAGATGTTAGCTAAAGGAATGCCTAAGGGAGGGGGAAGAGGAATGCTCAAGATCTGAGTACCCTTGTTTGATATCAGAATAAAAAAATAAGGGTTGGCCCAAGTATTACAACATTGTATTGATCTGAGAACTGACCTGTTCTCCACACAGGAATCCAGCCTCAGAAAGAACTTCAGTTTAAACAGTTTTTACAGAAATGAACCAAAAACATCTAAATATACTGCAGGCAATTTGAAACTATGATGTTGACAGTTCCTTAAATCAAATCCATGCCCAAGAAGCTGTTCTTATCTCTCAGGAGGATTGGATATCCTGTCTCTGCAGCTACAGAGCAACTTGAGCCTCCTCTCCTCTGTTGCCCCATTTCTCCTATACACTAAGATCCTTAAGGACATTAGGTTCACCAGATGCCTATTACAGTCCTTGAAACACAGGTGGCAATCAATACTGTCCCACTGAACAAGAAAGACAAGTGAAAATTAATAAAGAATACAAAACAAGATTTGGAGCTAAATGTGCACATTGCTCAAAGTCATGTTGCAAGAGTTATAAAGAGCTGTCCTTAAACACTTCTTTTTGCTTCAAGACCAATCACAGTTTCATCAACCTATAATTATTTTAAAATAAATATTCTTATGGAAAGACTTGGAAAAATTCATATTAAATGAAGTAAGCCACACCCAAAGTAAAATAGGTACCATGGTTCCCCTTATTTGCAATAATTATTATATGTCTAGGATAATCTTATCAGATGCACAGAAAAGCTCAAAAGCTATGTACGTATGACCATATAGGATGATGCTTAGCAAAATGAACCCCAAGATAGGGACACAAGAGGTTTTTGTTGTTGTTTTTAACATACTATGTGATTTTCTTTTTTGTTTCTTTTGTATATTCTTCCTCCTATGGTATATTCCTGTTGTCACTGTATTTGATTTTGGTACTTTGCATCTTGTATATGCATTTATCTAATTTGGGGAGAGGAATGGGAATAACGAAATGCTGAAACATGGATAAAGGATGACCCATTGCAACAATGATACTCACAAGACAAGATGTCAGAATGAACTTTACAACATTTGGGTGGGGGGAGATGTAGAGGGGTTGGAGGAGGGAAGAAGAGTAGGGGAAAAACACAGGAGGGAGTAACAATGCTCAACAAGAAATGTACTCATTACCTTCCTGATGTAACTATAACCTCTCTGTACAGCATCCTTACAACAAAATAAAATATTAAAATATGAAAAAGATATTCTTTCACTCAGACCTATGTGATTAAGACTGAATGATGATGACAAAAAATACAAAACAATTTCAAAACAAAGAGAGGTTACAGATGAAACTTTCTTTAAAGATATGAACTTTGTTTTACCTGCCTCTGCTTTAAAACCTATAGCAGAGCTACTGGTTGCTCTGAGACAGTCTTTTGTTTTTGTGCCAGTCTTAGGGCTGGAACCCAGGGTCTAGGCACTGTCCTTGAGCTTCTTTTTTTCTCAAGTCTAGTGTTCTACTACTTGATCTACAGCTCTACCTCCAGCTTTTTTGGTGGTTACCTGGAGATATGAGTCTCACAGATTTTCTTGTGCAGGCGGGCTTTAAATTGTTATCCTCAAAATTCAGCTTTCTGTGTAGCTAGGATAACAAGTGCAAGCCATTGGTACCCAGCCTAGTTTCTATCTCTTAAACCAAGCTGTGGTTTAGTGTATAGTCTAGCTTTAAAATGCACCTCTGATAACTGCATCAGGTAGCAGATATATATATAGATATATATGTATATCTATCTATATATATCTATATATATGCAAGTGTAATAACCAAAACTCTCCAACTCCATGGAACCTTCTTCCTAATGCGTAACTAGACAATGCGATAGTCACTGATATTCTTGGAACCAATGTCTCTATTCAATGTATTCTTGGAATTCTACTGAGTGATCTTTTCCTAGTAACATCAATCACACCTTGGTATTATCCTTCTGGAATTTCTCCAAAGGATTTCCATTTGTTCCAAACTCCATTCCACTCCAAACTTTTTAACATGACCTTCCTAAACCAACTTCTTGTTTTCTTGATTTTTTACCTTGGAATGTGCTGACTTTGGACACTTTGTTGTAGCTTGGTTTCCTTCTGGTGCACTACAGAGCTATGTTATCTCTCACCTCTAGAGCTTTCTACTCCTTAAAGCAACAAGCCTCACTATATATGTTATTTCTGAGTCTTTGGATGTAATACAAAGTTAGTAAAGTACCTTAAACATTGAAGCATTCAGATTTCTGTTAAGTAAATAATTTTGAAGTGATTCAAGCCAGGACAAAGTATTTTCCTTCTTTATTTTGTACAATAATTACTATTTAACAGCTTACAAGCCATTACCTGGGTCTGTAAATGACTCACAATACAAGGTACCTATTTCATGGAAGAAAAACTGGAACTCAGAAAGCACTAATTGCCAAGACTGCTAGAGGAAAACAAATCCTCTTCTGTAACTGTACACAAGTTACTCTGCAAAAAGCAAAGCAAGGCTAACGAGAGAGACAGCTGCAGAGCACACAATAATATAATGTGTTTGCCGATCTGCAAAATTGTTTGAAAGTTGCGGCTTCAACAGCTGGTATCTGGAAAGTGTAAGCATCATTCAGTCTAGTTAAAATTACACAGAACAGGAATGTTTATTATGCACACAAAAAGGAGATCTGAATGTTGAAGTTACAGCACTTTTAAAAGTCTGGAACAGTCAACATAACACTTGTGGGCAGATGGAAAAAATCTCCAAGAGTCATATTTGTTTGATCATGTATAGTTCCTAATTCTACAAGTCTTGTGATCACACCTTTGATGGCTTTTAAAGAGAGAGTGCTCCCACTCAGTTGGAATCATCTACTTCTTTGTTTTTCCCTACATGAATTGAGACATATGTATCCTTAACTGTGGCATTGCTGTTTAACAAGATAGAGCATCTAAAAAACAAAGAACTCAACTGCGTCTCCTACTTCAGTGAATAAGTCCAGAATAAGTTGAAGGGTAAGCCTCATAAGTAGCAATCAAATAAATGTTCACCACGCAAGATCTGCCAGAAATATTCCTCTGATCCAACTTTGATGACCAAATTGTCCATATTACTTTTTCTTTGGCCTATGAAGCAAAAGGATTGACTTCAGAAGAACTGAACTACTGTTCCAGGTGAAAAGGAATATTTAATTTTTTTTATTTGTTAAAACTTATCTTTAAGTAGAAAGATAAATAAGAAGATATACAAAAGGGTTTCAGTTCAGCGAGGAACTTTGTGGCTATAATTCATCTTGATAAATGTTACCTCATTCTCCCAACAATAATGAACCCCCTCAAGTTACCAGGGTCCATTTTTACACATTTTTAATGTTATGACTGTACTCTTCCACTCTTACTTTCTCCATTTATTTACACCTGCCCCTCCATCCCCAAAAGTATTGTTTTAAATAAAATCACATGAGTTTCCTTTTGTTGTACTTCTCAGAGCTTTCAGAATGGTTAGTTTCTCTCACATATACCTACAATTAGAATTGTGTTCAGCAAATTCTTTCAGAGAACAGGTTTGTTTTTGTTGTTGTTGTTATTGTTTGGTCATGGGGCTCGAACTCTGGGCCTGGGCGTTATCCCTCAGCTCAAGGCTCAAGGCTCTACCACTTGAGCCACAGCTCCACTTCCAGTTTTCTGGTGGTTTATTGAAGATAAGAGTCTCACAGACTTGTCTGCCAGGGCTGGCTTTGAACAGTGATCCTCAGAATCTCCGCCTCCTGACTAGCTAGGATTACAGGTGTGAGCCACCAGTGCCCAGCGAGAACAGTTATTATAATTATAAAATTACAATATGGAAGTAATATCTGAGAATGTTGATTTAAGATGTCAGAGGATGTTTTCCTGTGGCATCTACTACATTATCTCATAATTAATAATGTATGAGCTGGCACATTGGGTTGGCATCCCAGTTACATGATGTGGGGAATACTATGTCTTAGTTCCTGTATGCCTAAAATGTAACTACCATGACTACCAAATTCATATTCATATGAATTTGTGAAGAAGATAAAAATATTCCCACCCAAAATCTTTCCAGGAATATAAAGCTGATACTCTTCCTTAGAGAATCCCATCACTCAGTACTTTATTGTCTCCTTCAAAGAGGCTGTGGCTTTGTCCAATTGCAAGCATGGAATTGAAGCTTCTGTAACCTACTCACCCTGAGAGGGTAGATACTTTGTTGCCTGTCCATTCTTGCAACCACCATCACAGCCCAATGAATTCATCTGCCAGTATCATTTTTTTGAGTATTAGAATCATTATTTGTAAAATAAAGGTGAAAATACTTGCTTTTATTAAACTTTATGTGAACAAAATGCTTTGTAAAGTCCTGGAATAGTTGAAAGTCTCAATAATTTTTTCTTCCATTTTTATCACATAATTCACCACATATATTTGTAATTTACCATACTCATGTAATGGCTATTATTTCTGGTAGGAGTAAGGGACTAAATGTTTTTGTTTTCTTCCCATGAATGCTTAGTAGTTGGCTTTTGGCTCATATTTCAAAAATGACTTTCAAATATCAGTTAGTTTCACTGCTACTTTTACATTTGTCTGGCATTAATGAGAACTGGTCACTTAGTGTTCTGACGGATGACAGCTTTTTAATAGAAAAAGACAGTCAAAACTCAATGGGTATTTAACTGTAAAAGACAATTTCACTAGTGAGGACTGAAAGCAGGCTGGCTCAGAAAACCAACTGCAATTTCTATTACACAAACTTATCTACTCTCATAGAATTCCATCACTTAAGTATTATTTGCTTCAATAACCAAATTTCTCAATTATGTTTACTCTTAATCCAGAAAACTTACTCATAACTGACTATGAGTCACTTTGGTATGGTAAGTATGTGACCTTCTATCATTAAGCACATCTTTCTTTTCTTTAAAGTTTTTATTGTGAAAATACCATACAGAGGGGTTACAATTACATGGGAAAGGTAATGAGTACATTTCTTATCAAGCATTGTTGCCTCCTCCTTTGTTTCCCCTACCCATCCCATCCCATCCCCTCCCTCCTCCCCCCTTTCTTTCCCCCCTCCTTTTTCCCCCTCCCCCCTTCCTCTGCTGGCCAAAGTTGTAAAGTTTATTTTTCGACATGACAACTTATTCATCTCATTGTTGCAATGGGTCCACCTGTATCCCTATTTAAACAGTTTGTTTTTGCCCTTCCCCTCCACAAATTATACCAACATGACATACAGTGAAAGCAGGCTTATACTGTGGGGGAGGGACATACAAAGCAACAAAGAAATAATCTTATAAATATGTTAGAAACAATAGCAAGAGAGCAAAAACATTTGAATACTTATCTTGGGGTTCATTTCACCTAACATAGACTTATCTGACCTTTTCTGCTTGTCTCATATATATATACTAGTGATTTCAAATAAAGGAAACCCATGGGACCTATGTTTCTTTGAGCCTGGCTTACTTCGCTTAATACATATCTTTATTTTCAAGGAAAGAGTTTTGAGTTACTAAAAGGGAAAATTTCACCAGTTATATGTAGTGGGATGCTATGTATTTTGTGTTTGGCTAAGAGGATAGGCAGGTTATAGAGAAGTTTCAACATGAGACAAGGAAGGCCATAGGCAAAGTGCCAACTTGCATGTGTGTGTGTACATGTCGCTGTGTATGTGTATTAGTGCATCCTATGTATCTCCATGATTTGCATGTGTGTGTGTGTTTACATTTTCCAGTGCAAGAAAATTATTGTAGTAGCTAGACAGAGCTGAAAGTGGAATACACTACTAATTTGGAAGGGTATCACCCTTACTTTTGCTTAGTTAAGCTCAATCCAATATGAGACAATTCAGTATTCACTATCAGTATCTCTTTCTGCAAAGTATTGAATAAGAATGTATTGGTATATTTTTTCCTTTTTTGATTGTGAGAATACTGTACAGAGGAGTTACAATTACATGGGCAAGATAACCAGTACATTTCTTATCAAGCATTGTTGCTTCCTCTTTGTTTCCCCTTCTCATCCCTTCCCATACTCCCCCTCTCCCCCACCCAATCCCCTCCCCCACCAAAGTTGTAAAGTTCGTTTTTCCCACATAAGGACTTGTACATCTCAATGTTGCAATGGGTCCACCTGTATCCCTATTTAAACGATTTGTTTTTTTCCCTTCCCCTCCACAAATTATACCAACATCAAATACTGTGAAAGCATGGGTTATACAGTGGGGGAGGGACATACAAAGCAACACAGAAATCATCTTGTAAATATGTTAGAAACAATCGCATGAAAGGAAAAAAAAACATCTGAATTCTTATCTTGGGGTTCATTCCCCTAACATCAACTTATCTGACCTTTTATGGTTGACTCAGACATATACTAGTTATTGCAAATAAGGGAAACCATGGGAACTATGTTTTTTTTTTTTCAGTTGTGGGGCTTGAACTCAGGGCCTAGATGTTGTCTATAAGCCTCTTTTTGCTCAAGGCTACTTGAGCTGTGGTGCCTCTTCTGTTTTTTTGAGTGATTAATTGGAGATAAGAGTCTCAACAGGGACTTTTCTGCCAGGGCTGGCTTCAAATCACAAGCCTTAGATTTCAGGCTCCTCAGAGCTTATGTTCCTACCAGAAAATAATGGTGGAAATTAAAGAGAAGCATGAATGGGCATGACGCTCCAACTGCTCATGACAAATGCAATTTCTTAGAACAAACAAACAAACATAAAACCTTAGGATAGATAGGAAAAAAAAAGGACGAGACTCAAATGAGTTCTGTTGCTTGTACTGAGAAAAAAAATCTGCTCTTAAAGAAAATGTAAATTTGCCAGGGACCAGTGGCTTATGTGTAATCCTAGCTACTCAGGAGGCTGAGATCTGAGGATTGTGGTCTGAAATACATTACTCAGAAAGAGCTGGAGTTGGTGCTGTGGCACCATTTTGATCAATTTCCTCACAGAACTGCTGTGTGTGTGTGTGTGTGTGTGTGTGTGTGCGCGCGCGCGCATGCAAACATACACAGGATGGGGGGCGTTAAATCCAGGACCTTAGCTTCTGGCTTTTTTTTTAAACTCTGGCGTTGGGCGCTGTCCTTGCACTCTCTTCAGCTGAAGACAAGCACTTTACTGCTTTAACCACAGTACCACTTCTCGTTTTCTACTGGTTTATTGGAGATAAGAGTCCCACAGACTTTCCTGCCTGGGCTGGCTTTGAACAGAGATTCTCAGATAGCCTCCTGAGTAGCTAGAATTACAGGCGTGAGCCACCAGCACACGGCTCTAGTCTGGGTTTTTGATTGTAGGTTGAAGATGGAGTCTCACTGACATTTTTCCTAGAGTTGACTTTAAAACTGATCCTTTGGGTCTTTCCCTAATTATTTAGGATTATAGGTGTGAGTCAACAGTACCTAGAGTAGAGAATTATTTTATAAATATGAGTTAGCCATGTCCTAAAATATTCTTTTGATTTTATTTCTATCCCAAATCAAGAATTATTTTTCCCATTGTAAAAAAAAATTACCTCTGTGGCAGGGAGGAATGCATGAGACTGATATATTTTCTTCCTCTGCTCTTGATGAAAGAGCAGCATTTCTAAAGCTGCTAATCCAATATGGCACCCACTAGCCATGTATGGCTATTTTAATTTAATTAAAATTTGAAAAATTCAAAATTCAGCCACACTAACAACATTCCAAATGCTCATGCCACATGTCTACATTGAATAGAAAGCATTTGCTCATCAAAGAAAATGCTATTAGTTCAAAATGTCTTTTCTGAGTAGAATATGGAAAGGAATAACAAATGTACAGAATCCAGATTTGACTCAAATTAAAAAAAAAAAACCTCCTCAAAATAATACAACTCTCTAGATTTTTTTAGGAAAAAAAAACAAAAAAAAGAGAGAAAAAGAGAAAGAAAAGATCCACTGGACCGTTTTATCTTTTTATACTGATGTTATATGTTTTTTCTTTTAATTCTTTTAATTTTCAATAGAGTTAAATTAAATTAATTAAATAAGTTTAAATTTCCAAGGGCTTGAATCAGAAAATTGGAAATTAGTTTGATGCTGCAAACCTATCATTTGTCTAGCTTATATTAGTAGATATTTTCATTCTGTGACAAACTGGGAATAATTATACATTAAGCTAAGTAGTAACAGAAAAATGCTTGACATTATACTCAAAAGATGTTATTTCTTAACTAAATAAAGGAAATAAATTGTGAATCTGTGGCTCAGTTTAGAGCAAATGCAAAATCATCTTGCATTTAGTTTTCTAGAATGGGCAGAGAGGAAGGAATGCAACAACAAATGTAGAAACTTTCATATGATAGATGCTTCAGCTTTTTGCATAATAACCATGTATTTTCAAAGAAGGTACAGGTGTAATAGGAAATGGAAGATATGTTAACCCCTGTTTTCACTGCATATGATGTTGATATAATTTGTGGAGGGGAAGGGAAAAAACGAATTGTTTAAATAGGGAAACAGGTGCACTCATTGCAACAATGAGATATACAAGACTTTATGTCAAACAATGAACTTTACAACTTTGGAATGGTGGAGGGGGGTTGGGGGTCCAGATGGGAAAGGATGGGAAGGGGAAACAAAGGAGGCGGCAACAATGCTTGATAAGAAATGTACTCATTATCTTGCTCATGTAATTGTAACCCCTCTGTATGGTATTTTCACAATAATAAAAAAAGATATGTTAACACAAAATCTGATATCTTTCCTCTTTAGATGAGGACTTCAGGTTTAAAATTTCCTGAGGACAAAGTTGCCTTAACTTCCTTCTTCCTCATCCAGGAAGGGAAGGGATGGGAATCAATGAAGACAAAGTGGAATTTTTTTTTAAACCAGATTTGAATACATTTTAAGAATAACATGTGTTTTGAATAAAATTAGTCTATTTGCCAAGAAAGCATTCTTGTTTCCTCTATCAGGACAAATTCCCTCTGTTTTATATGGACAAGTACAATTACTTCAGGGCTTCATTGACTGAGCTGAAATGTTAAAAATTGAAATAGCTCTAGAAAAAACACTGATAACGCTCT